>NW_027315735.1:792500-887575 GCF_026437365.1 Eucyclogobius newberryi | reverse complement strand
TCTCTCTCTCTCTCTCTCTCTCTCTCTCTCTCTCTCTCTCTCTCTCTCTCTCTCAGAATATTGTGTTATAATAGACATTACTATTCCTCATACAAACATGAGAGAGACATATAGAGTTAACCAGAATAGCCTATACTAACTATACATGGAAGTGTGTTTACTTTAATGTGTATGCTCCGCCAAGAACACAATTCAGAGTGCTACACATTTCAATCTTCCATCAGTAGTACCTGGACAAGGGCTCCTTTAAAAAAGCACAATATTTTTAAATCCTGTAGTGTGCACCCAGCCATCACCTGTCTGGAAGTACAATTATTCTAGACAAATTCATCATTTAAATTTAAGAGTAAAAACAGAACAAAAAAAAACAACTGTTTATGGATCCACGCACCTGTAATAATGTTGAAGTCACAGATTTAGTGTTGTTCTACCTCACTTATCTTGAATGCCTTTTACTGCTAAACCTGCATAATACTGCGTGTGACATTTGCAAAAGAAAGGCCAGTCGCTGCTCACACACCTTCCCCGATGTGCCACCAGCCAAGCAAAACACTGCGTTACCATGGTGACCTTTTTAAACATATCCCAGTCACTCTTCTTATGGCAGACTCTCCTCTATTGATCACGGGTGACTTGAAATGGTGGTTAGGCTGACCGCCCGTTGACACATGCCACGGTGCAACATGAGAAAGCCAGCAGAAACGGTTGCCATGACAACCCAGCCAGAGGATAAGCACAAAGCACAAAACGCCACCCACCTCCTCCACGGCTGCTACAGCTGCTGTTGCTCAGGGAAGATGAGGTCGGAGAAAGCACTTTTTAATCACTGATCATCCAATTAGGCGACTTTTAGAAGAACTGCTTGTTTTACCTCACTAGACAAATGGACACAGGAGAGGTGATTAGCCTTCTTGTAGTCAGATATTGAGCCAGACTGACTTAACTGCACTTAAAAACACAATGTAGACTGCTTTCCAAAAATTCAATATTTTTTCACAGGGTCTTTAATCAAAATTAGAGCTATAATTTTTGATACCACTCCTGGGCATGTTCGTCCTTGTTTACAAGTAAATGTTTGCGTTTTTCCAGCCCCCGGATACAATTTTAATGAGTCCCTCACCAGGACGATTCTCGTCCTTCGGCTCGTGCCTAATAATTATAATGACACAGTAAGTATAATTGCCTTTTTTCCTGCCGCCAATCATATGTTCCAAAGGTATTCTTTTTTTTTCTTCAAAATGACGGATTACAATAAGCTCAAACCAGGAGCAACGTGAGCGACACAACAGAGCGGTTCTCGTTCATCTCCACTGCAGAAGTGACAAGGAGAGTCCAACTGAAGTCAACTTTATGCAAATTCAGGTTTGGTAACTTCCTGTCGAAGGCTGGCAATGACTCAAGAGCGAACAGGGCTCAGGGAGGCAGGGTTGTCACTGCTGGTGTGAGTGAGCCGTTTTCTGTGTTCCCTCCCCCGTCTCGTTTCAGCAGAGCAAGTGTGTGACAGGGGGCGTGGCAGGGGGCGTGACCAGCTTCACACAGGGCTGCAGACGAGACACACCTGTACTTCATCTAATTATCCACCTGCAGTAAATCAGATCATTTTTGGTGCTTTTGTACAGTATTTTACTTGTTTTGGATGTACTTGCCTATAATTATTCCTATGTTCCTCAGTACCAATGTATCGATGTTTCCCATTTTCTATGGATGGGGGAACGTTGGTTCCTGATATTCAAAAAAAGGTCCCGTATTCCCCCGGGGCCGCTTTGCCCCACACTGAAGAATTGGGGAACATCGGTACATGCTTTTCCCCACGACTGATACAAAACAGGAAGACTCATGTGGCCTATGGGCTGTATTTGTTCAATCGTTTAATGCGAATGAGGCATTCATAGTTGGAATAACTCACCCAGAGCCGCTTCAGTTGTGCGTCTTAATCCATGCATGTTGTTGAGCCTCTTGTCTTGACTCTCCCATAACATAACTTCAGCATATCCAGTCACAATGCAGCTCCTGTTGGTAATCGACACAAGGGTGTGGACTGTGCATTTCCGCGTTTATTCATCCAGATTCTTGCACTTCTCACTTATTCCAGAAGGTTTGTTCATACTTATATGATTTTCAAATGAACCACAAACGGCAGTGCATTCAGAGAATGTTACGTTGAGGCTGTGTGCTGGAGTCCACGCACGTGTTGCCTTGAGTTTATTGGATTGAAGCGCCACGCTGCTCATGCTTTGACTGCAGGAGACATATGAGAGTCTACACCTACGTGCACCCTTTACGCACAGAAGCCTACAGATCATAGTTATACAACCCCTTTTAAGCTGCTTGTATTAATCTTACATATTTTGAATTATTATGATATTTATTCCTAATAAAATAATTTAGATGCACTCCAGAGAACAGAAGGTTTGAGTAGAACAGCTCCTGATGCTGCGGCATCAGATCTACTTGAAGAGAACATGACAGGAGCATAAACTGGAGTAGAATACGACAGGAGCGCCAACGAGAGGAGAACATGTTATCACTGGACGGTCACTGCTCCTAATAACAAAGATTGACTGGTGAACATCTCCAGCTGCAGACGGCCCCTGGCCCACACGTCTACAGGCTTCAGAGGGAAGAGGCAGCTCTGAGGGCCAGTACCATCGAGTCACCACGTAGACGGTGTAGCCTTCGGATGCCGCCTTCGGACGCCGTCTTTAAAATGCTGGCCTTCTGGTGGTCCAAGAGTCTCTAAAAGCAAAGTAGGAGGTAGAGCATTTAGCTACCAAGCAGCCTGCTCTGAGCTGAGGCCTGATCGTTTGATAACAGACTTTTGACTCGTGCGTCACATTGAATCAGAGATAAGTTTTCTAAAAATTACGCTGAAAAATGTCATTATCATTCAATCAAAATGTGTTTGTACGGCACTTTCCTCTCACAGAGGAAATGAAAACCATCATACGAAAAGCATTACAGTAGTAAAAAATATTTTATTTATTTCATTATTACCCTTTATTTAACCAGAGACCTCTTTTTCTGCCCCCTGTGGCTCAGAGAAGAGACTTTAAAGCAGCTCTGCTTGTGTACAAGTCTCTCCATGGCCTAGCACCAAATTACATCTCAGACATGTTAGTGCCATATGAACCATCTCAGACTCTGAGGACCTCAGGGACCGGCCTCCTGCTGGTGCCAGAGTCAGGACTAAACATGGACCGGCCTCCTGCTGGTGCCAGAGTCAGGAGTAAACATGGACCGGCCTCCTGCTGGTGCCAGAGTCAGGACTAAACATGGGCCGGCCTCCTGCTGGTGCCAGAGTCAGGAGTAAACATGGACCGGCCTCCTGCTGGTGCCAGAGTCAGGACTAAACATGGACCGGCCTCCTGCTGGTGCCAGAGTCAGGACTAAACATGGACCGGCCTCCTGCTGGTGCCAGAGTCAGGACTAAACATTGACCGGCCTCCTGCTGGTGCCAGAGTCAGGACTAAACATGGACCGGCCTCCTGCTGGTGCCAGAGTCAGGACTAAACATTGACCGGCCTCCTGCTGGTGCGTTTCAGTTCTTCCTGAAGATGTGAGACAGGTTCTACTCTGACAATGTTCAAATCTAAGCTAAAAACTGTTTTGTTCAGCTGTGCATGAGACTGAAAGGATTTTTCTTTGGACTCTTCTCTTTTATGTGATTCCATTAGTTTAGACAATCAGTTGGACTGATTTAAAAGGGAGTTGGACTCAGAAAACACGTTACCCTTTGTGGCTAGGTGTTTTTTATTTAATTTTCTATTTAGTTAATTTTATTGTATTTTTGTTTCTGTCATTTCTTTGTGATTTTAATGCATTTTTGAATTGCCTTGTGTATGAAACGTGCTCTTGCCTTTTCAGTAAAAAACACTGGACTCCTGTCTCCTCACTGGTTTAATAAATACATAAATAAATTATTTTCTCTTGTGTCTTGCCTTAAGGTTCAATTTCCATTAAAATCATGTAAAACATCAGATCATGGCTGAGCTTTGGGTTTAAACGAGAAAACCACAAAAGATGAAGAGATAAATAATGTGTCAAAAACAGGAAACGTTCATAGACCAGACTCACACCTTTTAAGTCCTGGTTCAGACCTGTTTTAGTCCCGCTTTAGTCCCGCTTTAGTCCCGTTTTAGTCCCGGTTTTAGTCCCGCTTTAGTCCCGCTTTAGTCCTGGTTACTGGACTAATGGACATGGATCTGGGAGCGCTGCTCTTGGTTTTGTCCTTCTACTTCTCGGGTAATGACACTACTTTTCTCTTTGTTTGTGTCGCTGTCTTAAACCTGCTGGAAACATTTTTAAAATATTTGGTCATTTCTAATGTGCGGATGATTAAATATATTCCTGGTGTTTGTTAATAAATTATTTCTGTATTTTTAGCAGCAAAACCATAGAAGACACTCACAGTCGTCCCTCTTAAAGCCACATTATGTCACTTTGACTTCCAAAAATACATATTTCACCACAAGTGGAATCATGTTCAGACTTTTGTCACATTTTCAGTTTGAGATTAAAAATACAGACTTTGTCAGAGGGACATTGTGGGAGTCATATTTCACATTGAATACAATAGTAAATACTGAATATTCTGTTTGTCTTCATCATTTGATTCTAAACATGATTTTCTAAAGTTGCCTCACTTTAGACCTGTACATTAACATTATTGGTTTTTCAGCCTTTTACATTTGATCCAACTTCTTTTGATCACAGCGTTTGGACTTGAAGAGGAAGAGTGGGACTTTCTGCACATTTGTTTCAATAGCACAAAAACTAAAATAAACCCATTTGTTGTTCTGCCTGGGGCCAGTAACAAAGCACTTTTTATCCTTTAGTTGGGAAATGCAGCATCTTTCATTGAAAGGTCAAACACTTAAATGAACCTTTTTGTGCTTGGATCAAACTCGAATTACCATTGACTTGACTCCATCTCCTTGAACTCATTTCTCATAACCAGGACTCACATTTCATATTTCACACACAGCTCCCAAAACTCTGTGTCCTCCTTTTGCAGAACACTGGGCACATTCACAGCTCACCAGGCTAAAGCTGAAGGACACACTGATGATTCTTTAGTTGTTAAACGTGTTTTATTAGGGAAAATATGTTTTAAGAATGTGTAAATAAACATGTGTCAAACCCCAGAGTGTAATCAGAGTTTATAGTGAGCTTCCTGTTTCCATCAAACTGATAAAATGGGCCTGTGCGCTTCAATGACGGGAACTGCAGCCATTTTGTGTCATGATACCAACAGCCACCATCTTGTGACATGACCTTTCTTTCTTTGTGCAGGGGTCCTGTCCGAAAACAACAGCTCAGCAGGTAAAGACACTCACACTGAGGCTAACCACTCTGCTACGGTCACACACTCGGAGATGCTGCTACAAGACAAAAAACACACACACTTCCCCTCATGGGCTGAGAGAGGCATCACACATCTACACATCTATTTCACGACAATACACTGCTCCCATTTTCACAATTGGTCCAGAAGTTTGGCATTAGAGACACACGATACCTGGAATATTACCAACTTGCAACACAAAAACTGTCAGTCAGTCTCCCCCTCCCCCCACTAATCTCCAGACTGATTAATATCAAAACAACAAAGAGACTAACACCTAATATTTACAGAATCATTATAGAATCAGACTAAAAAAAATGAAAAATAACTTGGGAATTTCCCCTGATTTTAGCTTCTGGACCAAAATCTTCAACAACATCTACAATATGTTTGACAATGCAAACCTCCATCTCATCCAATACAAAATACTACACAGGACACATCTTACTGGACAGTTCAAGTACAGACAAACGTGACTGACACCTACTTGCATGCTTAATGGTCCTGTCCACCTGCGACAGAATCACACTCTATGGACTTCAGTCTGTCCACTTTGAGACATATGGGGGGAGAAAGGAAGGGGAGGAGAAGGGGTGGTTGGCTGTTGTTGTTGTTGTGGTTGTTGTTGTTGTTGTTGTTGTTGGTGGTGGTGGTGGTGGTGAGCTGTCGTCATCGCTGGCTGCAGGGGTTTGTTCTGTGTGTTTGTCTGTTCGTTGTGTTATTATTTTGTTTTATTTATTTATTTGTATTTTTTTCTCTTTTCTTTGTCATGATTATTTCTGCTGTTATGGAGGTTTTCTTTTCTTTTGGTTTGATTTGTCTTGTCTAAAAAAAATCAAATATATGCTGCTTTTTAGTATATATTTTTGGTGAGGCTTTATTTAACATATGTGCCGTCACCTCAACCACTCCACCACGGTCGAACTTCCAAAAGTATCTTATCTTATCTTTTTCAGCTGTTTGCCAAAAACAAACAGCACATCTCCTCATTTAACTGTCCTGTCACAACAATCAGACTTTTCGCTCATCTTTCCACTGAATCCAATGAGACGGATCAAGATAAAGGTAGGCAAATGTCTCTCATTGTTGCTGTTTCACGTACTTTTCCAAGCTTCTCTCATGAGCCCTGTGATCATGGGAAGTCCAATGATTAAGTCCTGGTCTCTGAGTATCACATGAATGCAGCAGTAGATCAGGAGTCTTACAGCGCTCACAGCAGCAGATAATTCATTTTTACCGCTGCTCGTGGAGGGAGGAGATTAGAGGAGGTGATGAGGAGAGCAGTGCGATCAGGACCACATCATCTGCAGCAGAGATGAGATCCTATGTTCCCCAAACTGGACACCCTCCGACCCCTAGAAAGTCTGTCCTTAAAAACAATGAACAGAACCAGTGACAAAGGGCAGCCCTGAGGTATCCCACATGCACTGGGAATAGGTCTTACTGCAAAGAACACAGCTCCTGTTCCAGTTAGACAGGGGCCGGACAACCCTGAGCGAAGAGCCCCGGACCCCATACTCCTGGAACAAATAGCCAGGGAGCCCAGACTCCCAGAGCAAAGGGCCCCGGACCGCATTCACCCAGAACAACCCCCAAAGAACACCACGAGGGATACGGTTGAAAGCCTTCTCCACACAGCTCCTCCTGAATCTGAGATTCAACTGTCGCTCAGATTCTCCTCTCCAGTACCCTCGAGTAGACCTTACCGGGGAGGCTGAGGAGTGAGATTTACCCCTAGATCTACTTTTTACTCTCACCGAAATTAGTTTTCTCCTCAGGGTGGCTGGGCGCTCCCTTAGGGAAAGGCTGAGGACCTCAGTCATACGGGAGGAGCTCAGGGTAGAGCCACTGCCCCTCCATCTGTTCACCTCGCTGGGGAGGTGTTCATGTCCCACAGAGAAGAGACCCAAGACACAGCAGAGGGACTATGTCTCTGGCCTGGGAACGCCCCGTTAGAGCTGGAAGAAGTGTCTGAGGTGCGGTAAGTCTGTCCATGGTCTGTCTGCTGCCTCCACAACTTTGCCCCGGATAAAGAAAAAGAATAGATGATTGCATGTGGTTGGCCAAGGCACAAGTGCGCTCCAATTGCCCCCTTTGATAACATCCTGTAGAGAGCAGGAGATGACACGAGAGCGAACAGGGCTCAGGAGGGTTTGTGCAGCTGCTGTGAGCCTCAGCACCAAGAGGAGAAGTCAGGAGGAAGGGGTGGGGCTTCAGCTGCTCAGGTAAAGGGGTGGGGCTTCAGCTGCTCAGGCGCTGACTCTGTCTCTTGTCTGTTCAGAGCCACTCAGGCTGGTGGGAGGGGCCAGTCGCTGTGCTGGGACGGTAGAGCTGAAACACAGAGGAGAGTGGAGACGAGTGGTGACCTCTGACTACTGGGTCCTGGGGGAAACAGCTGCTGTGTGTCGAGACCTGGACTGTGGCTCTGCTGCTTCTGGAGGAACCAGAGGTGGTTTTACACAGAGTCCTGTGTGGTTGATCAGACATGACTGTGTGAAGGAGTCTACAGTGACAAAGTGTGTTGACAGCACAGACTCTTCTGCTTCCGAGGGTCTGGAGGTGGTGTGTTCAGGTAAAAGTCTTAAATCCTCAGGCTGAATCTCTCTGGCATCATTATATAATTATTATTGGCTCAATATAACAGATAAACAGTTTGATGCTAAAGCTTAGCTTCTTTCCCCTCTGTTGTTGTTGTTTTTGTTGCTTTACAGCTACCTACTTTATTCTTTAGATTTTAGACTTTTTGCCCTCTGTGCTTCATCCAAGTTCTTTCACTCACACTCCTCCATGTCACAGCCCTGTGTGCTTTTTATTGGCTCAGAGAGGTGATGTCAAAGACCTGTGTGTGTCCTATTGGCTCAGAGAGGTGATGTCACACATGTGTGTGTCCTATTGGCTCAGAGAGGTGATGTCACACATGTGTGTGTCCTATTGGCTCAGAGAGGTGATGTCACACACGTGTCCACAGACTGGGTGCGGCTGGTCTCGGGATCCGGCCTGTGCTCAGGATCAGTGCAGATCTGGAACCAGTCCAGGACCTGGGTCTGTGAAGGGGCCTTGGACCTTCAGGGTGCAGAGGTGCTGTGCAGGGAGCTGGACTGTGGGGCTCCTTCTCTCCTCCAGGGGGCGGTCTCTCATGTGGCACTTCAGACGTTTCACTGTGAGGGCCATGAGTCTGCTCTGATGGACTGTCCCCGTTCCAGCTCAGGGACCTGCTCCTCTGGAGCCGCTGTCAACCTCACCTGCTCAGGTAAAGGGGCGGAGCTTCAGCTGCTCAGGTAACAGGACGAGGCTCACTCTGTCTCTCGTTTGTTCAGAGCCACTCAGGCTGGTGGGAGGGGCCAGTCGCTGTGCTGGGACTGTGGAGCAGAAACACAGAGGAGAGTGGAGACGATGGATGACCTCTGACCTCTGGGTCCTGGGGGAAACGGCTGCTGTGTGTCGAGACCTGGACTGTGGCTCTGCTGTTTCTGGAAGAACCAGGGAAGTTTTTCCACATAGTTCTGTGTGGTCGATCGGATCTGACTGTGTGAAGGAGTCTACAGTGACAGAGTCTGTTGAGAGCAGAGACTATTCCTCTCTTCATGGTCTGGAAGTGACATGATCAGGTAAAAGTGAAAGTGTAATACAATTTTAGGTTGTCTCTCAAGCTAGGCAGTAAGACTTTATACTGTATCATTATAATAATCAAAATCCCCCCCCCCCCCACAAACACATGAGTTTTGGTATTTTATTTGATCTTGGATAATTTCAATATTAATTTTCATAACATAAACAATACAGACTTTTAATCAGTGCCTTTAACGTAGAAAATTATAAAAATGTGTTTCTTCAAAGTCTGAACTCGGCTCCAAACCACATGTTTAAGATTAACTGTATCTGATGATTGACCAAGAGAAATGAACATCACGTTCTTCCTCTTTCGCTCCTTCTACCCTCACCTCACCTCACACATTCGACCACTTTATTTACTTTGGAGTGCACAGCCCGAAAGAGCGACGTGGGGCCACCCTCCCGTGGGCCCACCACCCCAAGGAGGATCCATAAGGGGCCGGTGCAGAGAGATCTGGGCGGCAGACACAGAGACTAACTCTGGGGACATGGAAAGTCACCTCGCTGGGGGGAGGAGCCTGAGCTTGTGCGGGAGGTTGAGCAATATCGACTTGATATAGTCGGCCTCACCTCCACGCACAGTTTGGGCTCTGGAACCCATCTCCTCGAGAGGGACTGGACGCTCCACTTCTCTGGTGCTGCCCGCGGGGAGAGGCGGGGCTGGTGTGGGCTTATAGCCCCTCAGCTCAGCTGCCACGTGTTGGAGTTCACCCCAGTGAACGAGAGGGTCGCGTCCCTCCGCCTTCGGGTGGGGGACATGTCTCTCACTGCACAGCAGTGCAGAGTACCCGGCCTTCTTGGAGTCCTTGGGAGGGGTACTGGACAGTGCACCGACCGGGGACTCCGTTGTTCTACTGGGGGACTTCAACGCCCACGTGGGCAATGACAGTGACTCCTGGGGAGGGGTGATCGGAAAGAACGGCTTCCCCGATCTGAACCCGAGCAGTGTTCAGTTATTGGACTTCTGTGCTAGCCACGGATTGTCCATAACGAACACCATGTTCGAGCACAAGGTCCATCAGTGCATATGGCACCAGGACACCCTAGGCCGGAGGTCAATGATCGACTTTGTTGTCGTGTCATCTGACCTCCGGCCGCGTGTCTTGGACACTCGGGTGAAGAGAGGGGCAGAGTTGTCAACCGATCACCACCTGGTGGTGAGTTGGATCCGCTGGCGGAGGAGGAAGCCGGACAGACTTGACAGACCCAAGCGCATTGTGAGGGTCTGTTGGGAACGTCTAGTGGAGCCCTCTGTCAGTAGGGTATTCAACTCGCACCTCCGTGAGAGCTTCTCCCATGTCCCGGGGAAGGCTGGGGACATTGAGTCCGAGTGGACCATGTTCTCCGCCTCCATTGTTGATGCGGCTGCTCGGAGTTGTGGTCGCAAGGTCTCCGGTGCCTGTCGTGGCGGAAACCCCCGAACCCGGTGGTGGACACCGGAAGTAAGGGATGCTGTCAGACTGAAGAAGGAGGCCTATCAGGCCACTCTGGCTTGTGGGTCTCCGGAGGTCATCGACAGGTATCGGCAGGCCAAGCGAGCCGCGGCTCGTGCTGTCGCAGAGGCAAAAACCCGGGCCTGGGAGGAGTTCGGGGAGGCCATGGAGGAGGACTATCGGTCGGCACCAAAGAAATCCTGGCAAACCGTCCGGCGCCTCAGGAAGGGGAAGCAGTGCCTCACCAACACCGTTTACGGTGCGGGTGGAGGCCTGCTGACCTCGACTGGGGATGTCGTCGGACGGTGGAAGGAATACTTTTACTTTAAGGACCTCCTTAATCCCTCAGTCACGTCTTCCAAAGAGGAAGTAGATACCGGGGACTCGGAGGCTGGCTCATCCATCACCCAAGCTGAAGTCACTGAGGTTGTTCGCAAACTCCTCGGTGGCAGGGCTCCGGGGGTGGATGAGATCCGCCCTGAGTACCTAAAGTATCTGGATGTTGTAGGACTGTCTTGGTTGACACGTCTCTGCAACATCGCGTGGCGGTCGGGGACCGTGCCTCTGGACTGTCAGACCGGGGTGGTGGTCCCTCTGTTCAAGAAGGGTGACCGGAGGGTGTGTTCCAACTACAGAGGGATCACACTCCTCAGCCTCCCGGGTAAGGTCTATTCCAAGGTACTGGAGAGGAGAATCCGACCGATAGTCGAACCTCGGATTCAGAAGGAGCAGAGTGGTTTTCGTCCCGGTCGTGGAACACTGGACCAGCTCTATACCCTCCATCGGGTGCTCCAGGGTTCATGGGAGTTTGCCCAACGAGTCCACATGTGCTTTGTGGATCTGGAGAAGGCTTTCGACCGTGTCCCTCGGGGTGTTCTTTGGGGGGTGCTCCGGGAGTACGGGGTCCGGGGCCCTTTGCTCAGGGCTGTCCGGTCCCTGTATGACCGGAGCAGGAGCTGTGTTCGCATTGCCGGCAGTAAGTCAGACCTGTTCCCAGTGCATGTTGGACTCTGCCAGGGCTGCCCTTTGTCACCGGTTCTGTTCATAATATTTATGGACAGAATTTCTAGGCGCAGTCAGGGGTCGGAGGGTGTCCGGTTTGGGGACCACAGGATTCCATCTCTGCTGTTTGCAGATGATGTTGTCCTGATGGCTCCATCAAACACGGACCAGCAACATGCACTGGGACGGTTTGAGCCGAGTGTGAAGCGGCTGGGATGAGAATCAGCACCTCCAAATCCGAGGCCATGGTTCTCGACCGGAAAAAGGTGGCTTGCCCTCTTCAGGTGGGTGGGGGGGTCCTTGCCCTCTTCAGGTTGGTGGGGGGTCCTTGCCCTCTTCAGGTGGGTGGGGTGTCCTTGCCCCAAGTGGAGGAGTTCAAGTATCTCGGGGTCTTGTTCACGAGTGAGGGAAGGATGGAGCGTGAGATCAACAGGCGGATCGGTGCAGCGGCTGCAGTGATGCAGTCCGGGTGAGGTTGGGGTCAAAGTTCAAGGTCAATTGCTCTGTGGAGCCACAGTTCCCAGGAGGCTCCTTCCAGCTCATCTCTCCCACTATGGACCTCACTCAGAACCACACCCTGCCCGCTGTCAATCACTCTGCACACTTCCTGTTCTCTGACACTAGCCCCGCCCACAAAGGAATCTACACCTGTGTTTACCACCTGCAGGTGTTCAACCACAGCTTCTCCTCTCAGAGCCACGCCCTCCAGCTCTCTGTGGGAAGTAAGTACAGAAACACAGCCTCAGGTTAGAGTCACACAGCCTCATGTTAGAGTCCCAGCCTCATGTTAGAGTCACACAGCCTCATGTTAGAGTCCCAGCCTCATGTTAGAGTCACACAGCCTCATGTTAGAGTCACACAGCCTCATGTTAGAGTCACACAGCCTCATGTTAGAGTCACACAGCCTCATGTTAGAGTCACACAGCCTCATGTTAGAGTCCCAGCCTCATGTTAGAGTCCCAGCCTCATGTTAGAGTCACACAGCCTCATGTTAGAGTCCCAGCCTTATGTTAGAGTCCCAGCCTCATGTTAGAGTCACACAGCCTCATGTTAGAGTCACACAGCCTCATGTTAGAGTCACACAGCCTCATGTTAGAGTCACACAGCCTCATGTTAGAGTCACACAGCCTCATGTTAGAGTCCCAGCCTCATGTTAGAGTCACAGCCTCATGTTAGAGTCACATAGCCTCATGTTAAAGTCACACAGCCTCATGTTAGAGTCACACAGCCTCATGTTAGAGTCACACAGCCTCATGTTAGAGTCACACAGCCTCATGTTAGAGTCCCAGCCTCATGTTAGAGTCACACAGCCTCATGTTAGAGTCACATAGCCTCATGTTAGAGTCCCAGCCTCATGTTAGAGTCACACAGCCTCATGTTAGAGTCCCAGCCTCATGTTAGAGTCACACAGCCTCATGTTAGAGTCCCAGCCTCATTTTAGAGTCACACAGCCTCATGTTAGAGTCACACAGCCTCATGTTAGAGTCCCAGCCTCATGTTAGAGTCACACAGCCTCATGTTAGAGTCACATAGCCTCATGTTAGAGTCCCAGCCTCATGTTAGAGTCACACAGCCTCATGTTAGAGTCCCAGCCTCATGTTAGAGTCACACAGCCTCATGTTAGAGTCCCAGCCTCATTTTAGAGTCACACAGCCTCATGTTAGAGTCACACAGCCTCATGTTAGAGTCCCAGCCTCATGTTAGAGTCACACAGCCTCATGTTAGAGTCACACAGCCTCATGTTAGAGTCACACAGCCTCATGTTAGAGTCCCAGCCTCATGTTAGAGTCACACAGCCTCATGTTAGAGTCACACAGCCTCTTGTTAGAGTCACACAGCCTCATGTTAGAGTCACACAGCCTCATGTTAGAGTCACACAGCCTCATGTTAGAGTCCAAGCCTCATGTTAGAGTCACACAGCCTCATGTTAGAGTCACACAGCCTCATGTTAGAGTCACACAGCCTCATGTTAGAGTCACACAGCCTCATGTTAGAGTCACACAGCCTCATGTTAGAGCCCCAGCCTCATGTTAGAGTCACACAGCCTCATGTTAGAGTCACACAGCCTCATGTTAAGTCACACAGCCTCATGTTAGAGTCACACAGCCTCATGTTAGAGTCCCAGCCTCATGTTAGAGTCACACAGCCTCATGTTAGAGTCACACAGCCTCATGTTAGAGTCACACAGCCTCATGTTAGAGTCACACAGCCTCATGTTAGAGTCACACAGCCTCATGTTAGAGTCACACAGCCTCATGTTAGAGTCACACAGCCTCATGTTAGTCACCCAGCCTCATGTTAGAGTCACACAGCCTCATGTTAGAGTCACACAGCCTCATGTTAGAGTCCCAGCCTCATTTTAGAGTCACACAGCCTCATGTTAGAGTCACACAGCCTCATGTTAGAGTCACACAGCCTCATGTTGGGGTCACAGAGCCTCATGTTAGAGTCCCAGCCTCATGTTAGAGTCACACAGCCTCTTGTTAGAGTCACACAGCCTCATGTTAGAGTCACACAGCCTCATATTAGAGTCACACAGCCTCATATTAGAGTCACACAGCCTCATGTTAGAGTCACACAGCCTCATGTTAGAGTCCCAGCCTCATGTTAGAGTCACACATCCTCATGTTAGAGTCACACAGCCTCATGTTAGAGTCACACAGCCTCATGTTAGAGTCACACAGCCTCATGTTAGAGTCACACAGCCTCATGTTAGAGTCCCAGCCTCATGTTAGAGTAACACAGCCTCATGTTAGAGTCACACAGCCTCATGTTAGAGTAACACAGCCTCATGTTAGAGTCACACAGCCTCATGTTAGAGTCACACAGCCTCATGTTAGAGTCACACAGCCTCATGTTAGAGTCCCAGCCTCATGTTAGAGTCACACAGCCTCATGTTAGAGTCACATAGCCTCATGTTAGAGTCCCAGCCTCATGTTAGAGTCACACAGCCTCATGTCAGAGTCACACAGCCTCATGTTAGAGTCACACAGCCTCATGTTAGAGTAACACAGCCTCATGTTAGAGTCACACAGCCTCATGTTAGAGTCACACAGCCTCATGTTAGAGTCACATAGCCTCATGTTAGAGTCACACAGCCTCATGTTAGAGTCACACAGCCTCATGTTAGAGTCACACAGCCTCATGTTAGAGTCCCATCCTCATGTTAGAGTCACACAGCCTCATGTTAGAGTCACACAGCCTCATGTTAGAGTCACACAGCCTCATGTTAGAGTCACACAGCCTCATGTTAGAGTCCCAGCCTCATGTTAGAGTCACACAGCCTCATGTTAGAGTCACACAGCCTCATGTTAGAGTCACACAGCCTCATGTTAGAGTCACACAGCCTCATGTTAGAGTCACACAGCCTCATGTTAGAGTCACACAGCCTCATGTTAGAGTCACACAGCCTCATGTTAGAGTCACACAGCCTCATGTTAGAGTCCCAGCCTCATGTTAGAGTCACACAGCCTCATGTTAGAGTCACACAGCCTCATGTTAGAGTCCCAGCCTCATGTTAGAGTCACACAGCCTCATGTTAGAGTCACATAGCCTCATGTTAGAGTCACACAGCCTCATGTTAGAGTCCCAGCCTCATGTTAGAGTCACACAGCCTCATGTTAGAGTCACATAGCCTCATGTTAGAGTCCCAGCCTCATGTTAGAGTCACACAGCCTCATGTTAGAGTCCCAGCCTCATGTTAGAGTCACACAGCCTCATGTTAGAGTCACATAGCCTCATGTTAGAGTCACACAGCCTCATGTTAGAGTCCCAGCCTCATGTTAGAGTCACACAGCCTCATGTTAGAGTCCCAGCCTCATTTTAGAGTCACAGAGCCTCATGTTAGAGTCCCAGCCTCATGTTAGAGTCACACAGCCTCATGTTAGAGTCACACAGCCTCATGTTAGAGTCCCAGCCTCATGTTAGAGTCACACAGCCTCATGTTAGAGTCCCAGCCTCATTTTAGAGTCACACAGCCTCATGTTGGGGTCACAGAGCCTCATGTTAGAGTCCCAGCCTCATGTTAGAGTCACACAGCCTCATGTTAGAGTCACACAGCCTCATGTTAGAGTCCCAGCCTCATGTTAGAGTCACACAGCCTCATGTTAGAGTCACACAGCCTCTTGTTAGAGTCACACAGCCTCATGTTAGAGTCACACAGCCTCATGTTAGAGTCACACAGCCTCATGTTAGAGTCCCAGCCTCATTTTAGAGTCACACAGCCTCATGTTAGAGTCACACAGCCTCATGTTAGAGTCACACAGCCTCATGTTGGGGTCACAGAGCCTCATGTTAGAGTCCCAGCCTCATGTTAGAGTCACACAGCCTCATGTTAGAGTCACACAGCCTCATATTAGAGTCACACAGCCTCATATTAGAGTCACACAGCCTCATGTTAGAGTCACACAGCCTCATGTTAGAGTCACACAGCCTCATGTTAGAGTAACACAGCCTCATGTTAGAGTCCCAGCCTTATGTTAGAGTCCCAGCCTCATGTTAGAGTCACACATCCTCATGTTAGAGTCCCAGCCTCATGTTAGAGTCACACAGCCTCATGTTAGAGTCACACAGCCTCATGTTAGAGTCACACAGCCTCATGTTAGAGTCCCAGCCTCATGTTAGAGTAACACAGCCTCATGTTAGAGTCACACAGCCTCATGTTAGAGTCACACAGCCTCATGTTAGAGTCACACAGCCTCATATTAGAGTCACACAGCCTCATGTTAGAGTCACACAGCCTCATGTTAGAGTCACACAGCCTCATGTTAGAGTCACATAGCCTCATGTTAGAGTCACACAGCCTCATGTTAGAGTCACACAGCCTCATGTTAGAGTCACACAGCCTCATGTTAGAGTCCCATCCTCATGTTAGAGTCACACAGCCTCATGTTAGTCACACAGGCTCATGTTAGAGTCACACAGCCTCATGTTAGAGTCACACAGCCTCATGTTAGAGTCACACAGCCTCATGTTAGAGTCCCATCCTCATGTTAGAGTCACACAGCCTCATGTTAGAGTCACACAGCCTCATGTTAGAGTCACACAGCCTCATGTTAGAGTCACACAGCCTCATGTTAGAGTCACACAGCCTCATGTTAGAGTCCCATCCTCATGTTAGAGTCACACAGCCTCATGTTAGAGTCACACAGCCTCATGTTAGAGTCACCCAGCCTCATGTTAGAGTCACACAGCCTCATGTTAGAGTCACACAGCCTCATGTTAGAGTCCCATCCTCATGTTAGAGTCACACAGCCTCATGTTAGAGTCACACAGCCTCATGTTAGAGTCACACAGCCTCATGTTAGAGTCACACAGCCTCATGTTAGAGTCCCAGCCTCATTTTAGAGTCACACAGCCTCATGTTAGAGTCACACAGCCTCATGTTAGAGTCACACAGCCTCATGTTGGGGTCACAGAGCCTCATGTTAGAGTCCCAGCCTCATGTTAGAGTCACACAGCCTCTTGTTAGAGTCACACAGCCTCATGTTAGAGTCACACAGCCTCATGTTAGAGTCACACAGCCTCATGTTAGAGTCACACAGCCTCATGTTAGAGTCCCAGCCTCATGTTAGAGTAACACAGCCTCATGTTAGAGTCACACAGCCTCATGTTAGAGTCACACAGCCTCATGTTAGAGTCACACAGCCTCATGTTAGAGTCACCCAGCCTCATGTTAGAGTAACACAGCCTCATGTTAGAGTCACACAGCCTCATGTTAGAGTCACACAGCCTCATGTTAGAGTCACATAGCCTCATGTTAGAGTCACACAGCCTCCTGCTTTACTACTGCAAGGTACTGGAGTATTTAGACCTGGTTTTAGTCCTTGTTATCCCTGGTTTAGTCCTGGTTTAGACTTTGTTTTGCCTGGGTTAGAACTACTTCAGTTATGGTTTGGTTGGGGTTTATTCTTTCATGTATTCATTCCAATGTTCTGAACTGAAAGTTTTTTGTGAACAGCACCTCTTTTTGTTTCAGGTCAGGGCCAGAGGGGGCGCTAGAGAGACAGGCAAAGAGGAGCTGGAGTTAGACCTGTTCAGATCCTCCTGAGCTCTGGACTCGGACCTGTTCAGATCCTCCTGAGCCCTGGACTCAGACCTGTTCAGATCCTCCTGAGCTCTGGACTCAGACCTGTTCAGATCCTCCTGGGCTCTGAGCTCTGGACTCAGACCTGTTCAGATCCTCCTGAGATCTGGACTCAGACCTGTTCAGATCCTCCTGAGCTCTGGACTCAGACCTGTTCAGATCCTCCTGGGCTCTGGACTCAGACCTGTTCAGATCCTCCTGAGCTCTGGACTCGGACCTGTTCAGATCCTCCTGGGCTCTGGACTCGGACCTGTTCAGATCCTCCTGAGATCTGGACTCGGACCTGTTCAGATCCTCCTGAGATCTGGACTCGGACCTGTTCAGATCCTCCTGAGATCTGGACTCAGACCTGTTCAGATCCTCCTGAGATCTGGACTCAGACCTGTTCAGATCCTCCTGAGCTCTGGACTCAGACCTGTTCAGATCCTCCTGAGCTCTGGACTCAGACCTGTTCAGATCCTTGTGAGCTCTGGACTCAGACCTGTTCAGATCCTCCTGAGCTCTGGACTCAGACCTGTTCAGATCCTCCTGGGCTCTGAGCTCTGGACTCAGACCTGTTCAGATCCTCCTGGGCTCTGGACTCAGACCTGTTCAGATCCTCCTGAGCTCTGGACTCAGACCTGTTCAGATCCTCCTGAGCTCTGGACTCAGACCTGTTCAGATCCTCCTGGGCTCTGGACTCAGACCTGTTCAGATCCTCCTGAGCTCTGGACTCGGACCTGTTCAGATCCTCCTGGGCTCTGGACTCGGACCTGTTCAGATCCTCCTGAGATCTGGACTCGGACCTGTTCAGATCCTCCTGAGCTCTGGACTCAGACCTGTTCAGATCCTCCTGAGATCTGGACTCGGACCTGTTCAGATCCTCCTGAGATCTGGACTCAGACCTGTTCAGATCCTCCTGAGCTCTGGACTCAGACCTGTTCAGATCCTCCTGAGGTCTGGACTCAGACCTGTTCAGATCCTCCTGGGCTCTGGACTCAGACCTGTTCAGATCCTCCTGAGCTCTGGACTCGGACCTGTTCAGATCCTCCTGAGCTCTGGACTCAGACCTGTTCAGATCCTCCTGAGATCTGGACTCAGACCTGTTCAGATCCTCCTGAGATCTGGACTCAGACCTGTTCAGATCCTCCTGAGCTCTGGACTCAGACCTGTTCAGATCCTCCTGAGCTCTGGACTCAGACCTGTTCAGATCCTCCTGGGCTCTGGACTCAGACCTGTTCAGATCCTCCTGGGCTCTGAGCTCTGGACTCAGACCTGTTCAGATCCTCCTGGGCTCTGGACTCAGACCTGTTCAGATCCTCCTGAGCTCTGGACTCAGACCTGTTCAGATCCTCCTGAGCTCTGGACTCAGACCTGTTCAGATCCTCCTGAGCTCTGGACTCAGACCTGTTCAGATCCTTGTGAGCTCTGGACTCAGACCTGTTCAGATCCTCCTGAGCTCTGGACTCAGACCTGTTCAGATCCTTGTGAGCTCTGGACCTATTCAGATCCTCTTGAGTTTCTTTTTTCATTACATTTGTGTAATTACAGAATGAGTTTATCTATTTGGATTCTTATTTTTATTGTTTAGATACACTTTTTATTTTATATACAAGTTTTAAATGTGTTTTTACTGATGCTTAATACATTGTTTGCTTGTGTCCATCTTAAAATCTGTCCTGGGACATTTGGTAGATTAGTTTTAGCGGCTTGATACATAGACATTATATTATATATCCATGTCATTAGTTTATTTTGTTGGGACAGTGCGTGTTAACAACATGACACACAAGCTGATTGTAGCCATGCATCACACCTACAAGAGGATTCTCAATTAATCTTAGTGAATGTATATAAATACAGTATACTTATATATATTTTTTTTAAATTCTCAGCTCACCCCCGCGGGTGGTCCCCTTTCAAGCTTGGGTCCTCTACCAGAGACCTGAGAGCTTGAGGGCCCCTGCACAGTATCTTTGCTGTTCCTGCACTGCACTTTTCTGGACCGAGATTTCCGATGTCTTTCCTGGGATCTACTCAAGTCATTCCTCCAGTTTGGGGGTCACTGCCCCAAGTGCTCCGATCACTACGGGCACCACCGACACCTTCACGCTCCAGGCCTTCTCCAGCTCCTCTCTGAGGCCTTGGTATTTCTCTAGTTTCTCATATTCCTTTCTCCAGATGTTACCATCCCATGATGCACTGCAATGTCCACCACCACGGCTTTCCTCTGCACCTTGTCGACCACCACTATGTCCGGTTGGTTCGCCATTCTGTCTGTCTGTATCTGGAAGTCCCAGAGGACCTTGGCTAGGGGACTTTGGAAAAGTTTCCCACTTTTTCCTTGGGGTCTCCAGCCCGTATGATGCACAGATGTTTCTGTACACTATGCCAGCCTCTTGGTTATGGCGCTCCATGTATGCTGTCCTTGCCAACATTTTGAACCCTGCAGTTATGTGTGGGATGGTCTCGGGCCCCCTTTGCACAGCCTACACCTTGGGTCTAATCTGGTGTGGTAGATCTGGGCCTCTATTGATCTGGTGTTCAGGGCCTGCTCCTGTGCTCCATGATCAGATCCTCTGTGCTGTCCTTCAGACCGGCCCTTTCTAACCATTGGTAGGATTTCGTGATATCAGCCACTTCAGTTATGTTCCGATGGTACATCCCATGTAGGGGCGTGTCCTCCCATGATGGTCCCTCCAGTACCTCATCATCCTCTATTCTCCAGTGTCTGAGACATTCACTGAGCATGTCATCATGTCATCCTTGTCCTTGATGTACTTATGGATCTTGGACGTTTCGTCCTGGATAGTGGGTCTCACGCTCACTAATCCCCGGCCTCCTTCCTCACGGCTAGTGTACAGTCTCAGGGTGCTGGATTTGGGATGGAACCCTCCATGCATGGTCAAGAGCTTTTGTGTCTTAACATCTGTGGTCTGTATCTCCTCCTTTGGCCAACTGATTATTCCTGCAGGGTCTGATCACTGGCAGTGCGTAGCTGTTTATTGCCTGGGATTTGTTCTTACCATTGAGCTGGCTTCCGAGGACTTGCCACAGTCGTTGTAGGTATTTGGCCGTGGGATTCCCAGGTACTTGTAGCTGTCCTCAATGTCTGCTATTGTTCCGTCTGGGAGTGAGACCCCCTCTGTGTGGACCACCTTCCCTCTCTTAGTCACCATCCGCCCACACTTCTCTAGTCTGAATGACATTCCGATATCTGAGCTGTAGATCCTGGTGGTGTGAATCAGGGAGTCAATGTCCCGCTCGCTCTTAGCATACAGCTTGATGTTATCCATGTAGAGGAGGTGACTGATGGTAGCCCCATTCCTGAGTCGGTATCCATTGATCCGTTGATTATTTGACTGAGGGGGCCTATGCAGAACAGCAGTGGGGACAGTGCATCATGAATGCCACATTCGACGGACACTTGTGCAAGTGGCTTGCCATTGGCCTCAAGGGTGGTTTTCCACAGCTTCATCAAGTTCCCCGTGATGGCTCTTAGAGCCCCATTTATGTTGTACAACTTCAAGCATTCAATGATGCAAGTATGTGGCATTGAGTCGTAGGCTTTCTTGTAATCAATCCAGACAGTGCTCAGGTTGGTATGTCGGGTTCTACAGTCCCGTGCGACTGTTCTGTACCAGGAGCTGGTGTTTCGCACCTCTGGTATTTTTGCCGATGCCTTTCCGAGCAGTGCTCATGTACTGATCCATATGCCCGCTTATCTTAGCCGCCATTATATATATATATATATATATATATATATATATATATATATATATATATATATATATATATATATATATATATATATATATATCTCCTCTACCAGAGGCCTGGGAGCTTGAGGGTTCTGCACAGTATCTTTGCTGTTCCTGCACTGCACCTCCAGCACCTCTCTGAGGCCTTGGTATTTCTCTAGTTTCTCATATTCCTTTTTCCGGATGTTACCATCCCATGATGCACTGCAATGTCCACCACCACGGCTTTCCTCTGACCCTTGTTGACCACCACTATGTCCGGTTGGTTCGCTATTACCCTTCTGTCCGTCTCTATGTTATATGGACTTAAAAACCCTTTGATATCACAATCTGTGTGTTTTTGTGAGGCTCAGAAAAGAAGCAGAACTTGTAAACCGGATTCATCAATCATCAATACCTTATTTTATTAGTAAATTCTTAATTTATGCATGCCATATTTGACTCTATAGACATTGTTATTTTGTTATTCATTTTTTTTATGACCCACCTTAACGGCGAAACAAGTGCCTATGTTTGCAAACTGTGTTCAATGACAATTGCAATAAAGCTTTTCTGATTTTGATTCTGATTCTGAATGAAGCTAGATACACTATATAATGCAACTTGAAGTATTCAGAATACAAAAATAGAAAACATTGTTATAGGGCACATATCATGCAAAAATGACTTTTTTGAGCCTTTTACCATGTTCTAACATTGTTCCCTCATCAAAAACCTGAAATTGCATTTAGTTTCATTCGCGCCAGTTTGAGGAATCCTGGTTTGAAAAATCCTCACCCCTCGGACAGTCAAAAACAGTCCTCACTGCAGCACCGCGATAACTGATGTTTCTTCAACAACTGACGTCGCTCTGAGAATCTTCTGAGATGTTTTAAGTCTATAAATCATCGCCGACTCATTCTGTAACTTCCTGTCATCTTATAATGATCAGTACAACTGTGTGCTGAGACCAGGAAGTCGCTGGCAGTTCAGTGGTGGCGCCATTAACTGGTTGCAAGGGGGAATTACACAATAGGCAGGAGATCCAAATGTAATTTTGTTTGTTAGAAATTGAGGACACAAAAGATGAGGCAGCAGAATGGAGTTTCACAGGTTTGCTCTGTTCAGGATATACAGACAGACAACGCGCCGTGTTTCGTTACCAGCACATTACCTCGTACCTGCGGACAGTCCGTATAAGCGCTTAATGTTACAGTAAACATTACATCACTCCTTTTTTTTTTTTTTTACAGAACATGAAAAATGAATGTAGACAAAACCGTTACCAGCAAAAAATGTCACTATTCATGTCATACATCAAAATAAATGCCCAAACAATCATTAAGGTACATTCACAGACAGTGCGTACAAGCGCCAAATGTTACATTAAACATTGCAGATATAGATTATTTTTTCATTCTAAAACATGAGATGCCAAACTAAAGGTACTCAAGAGCATGTTTGGAGGCTGATAATAAAAATAATACATCATATTTTCCAATTAGATACACTTTAAAGGAGGTATTGTGTAACTACATACACAGTCACAACACACTGCACTTACTCCTTTAGCGTGGAGTTGTACAGAGCGCGTCCTCCAACACGCACCGTCTTCCTGCCCTTCTGAAGCGCTGCACTTGTCAATAGCTGTTGTGATAGCATTCCCAGGGCAAGGCTAATGATGACAGAAGGCACGGCGAGTGGCCTAGATGTGCCTGCTCCTATAGGTGCCATCAGAGCGTCCGGCCAGCACTTCATCTCCTCTGTCATTAACTCTGTGACCTCATTAACACAGCAGCAGCAGCAGGCCAAGGCTAACGTTTGTCATTGAAAACATCACTATGCTGTTTGGGTCTTGTACAAATTAGCCCGCTTTTAGAAATACAACAACAATCATAGTGTACAGCATTTTTCAAGATTAATTAGACACTTGTTTTATTTGCCTGTTTAATTGTGTCTAGTCTTCCTGGGGTTCTCTTAAAAATATCATCAAATTGAGCAATACCTATCAAAAGCTCTAAAAACATACAGTAATAATAAGGGTAATGGTTGCACAAGCATCAATACTGAATTTCATACGAACCTTATTCCAGAAGTTGATATGGGCGTCGCCGTTAATTGCGTCTCTCCTTCTGCTTGTATCATTTTACACAGTGCTTGAGCTCAATAGTAATACGCAAAGCCATTTTCAAGCCGCTCAGAGTAATGGTACATTGTTGACTTGTTGGTGCAAATTTTACACAAATGAAACTACTTTATATCTAATTTTAGCAGCGAGACCTTGTTCTCCACTCCATTGTTCACTCAGAAGTGTAAATCTGTAGCAAAAAGAGGCAAATGTATATGAGGTGAATACTAAAGTAATACATCAATCATTTTGTGGGCAAAAAATGTGTATAGGATTTGTCTAAAAACATTTCTAATATTATCATTTGTTTTTTTGCTGTATTCTTGTATTCAAGATCTCACTTTAACATATTGTTGTATTGTGCAATGTACTGTAATTGTAAAACCGGCTTCACCACTTACAATGCAAACCCAATGCACGTAACTAATTATATTTAAAAAAGAGTTCAGAAAGTCCCAAAAATTCCTGCTTTGTTAATGTCGCTGGATTAAAAAATGCTTTTGCGATATACATTACCTCAACCAATAAAAAAACAGCTGAACGGCACAAATTCTCCATTGACAAGTAGAATTACCAACCGTTTAGGCACAAATCATTCTATTCATTTGCTCCAGTTGAAAGGCCCAGTGCCTGCGATGATTAAATAAAACATTAAGATCTGGTTGTGAATCAAAGTGCATTAGCCGGGACCGTAATGGTTATCAGTGGTGCTTAAGGCGGCTGATGGATTGGCCTTTACAAGAAAGTGACCTCAAACGATTCCTGTAGGTAAATCAGTTCTATTGTTCTATTGTCAGGAAGAATCTGTGCAGGAAATAGATCAAACAAACCAATTAAAAAAAACAAGAAATACAGTCAAATATAAGGTTTGTGGGTAATGGAAGTAGGTATTATAATGTTTGATTACTATATTGCGGTGAGTGGTTTGCCCGTGTTTTGGTCAATTTTCTCTGAGCTCCAGTTTTCTCCATCAACCCAAATATATATGTATATATATGCAAATCCTCCAGCTAAGGTCTTGAGTCTGATCAAGCCTAGCACAAGATCAAGAAGCTTTGAAGGATGGGTCATGCTGGATTTACACCCAATACAGAGCGGAATCAGCCTGTATATTGATCGGGTTGGATACAAACTGCCTGTTACACCAACCACAGTGCGTTGTGGTGCGCATTTGACCAATGCGCAGCAGATTCACGTCCAATGACCTCAAAAATAGACTCCTTGCTGATTCTTTCCACAGACTTGCGCATTACCCGGAAACGCTTTGCTTCAAGGTCAATTTAACAGGACGCATTGATTTTAATTACTTAAAGGAGAACTAAATAACATCTGTACCTTATTAAAAGTGATTGTATAAGTCCCTGTGATGGTTAGATGTGTGTTTTTTGGGCATTTACAGCATCTGTCGTCACTCTTCTGAGAAAGCCTTGCTCTCTTTAAATACACTGCCTGTCCAAAAAAAGTTGCCACCTGGATTTATCCAAGCAAATACAGTAGTTCCTCTCCTCCTGCTGGAAAACTGCTGCAGGTGATGATCTTTCAGCTGCAACATGGTATTTAAACCCAACTGATGCAGTGAGAAGCTTCTCATTTCTGAAACAACCGTGTGGAAAGACAAATCCTGGGGTCATGGAAAAGATGTCAGTGTGATTATGAAAGGCATCATCATTGACATCAAGCAGAGAAAACATCTGCTGAGAAGCAGAAACTAATCTCCTCCAGATCTGACCCCAGTGAGTGTTTGTGACGAGCTGGAGAAGGCTTTGTGCAGTTTGTGCTGCGGTCACTCTCTTTGTGCAGTGGTCACTCTCTTTGTGCAGTGGTCACTGGTCACTCTCTTTGTGCAGTGGTCACTCTCTTTGTGCAGTGGTCACTCTCTTTGTGCAGCGGTCACTCTCTTTGTGCAGCGGTCACTCTCTTTGTGCAGCGGTCACTCTCTTTGTGCAGCGGTCACTGGTCACTCTCTTTGTGCAGTGGTCACTCTCTTTGTGCAGTGGTCACTCTCTTTGTGCAGCGGTCACTCTCTTTGTGCAGCGGTCACTCTCTTTGTGCAGTGGTCACTCTCTTTGTGCAGCGGTCACTGGTCACTCTCTTTGTGCAGCGGTCACTCTCTTTGTGCAGCGGTCACTCTCTTTGTGCAGTGGTCACTCTCTTTGTGCAGTGGTCACTCTCTTTGTGCAGCGGTCACTGGTCACTCTCTTTGTGCAGCGGTCACTCTCTTTGTGCAGTGGTCACTCTCTTTGTGCAGCGGTCACTCTCTTTGTGCAGCGGTCACTCTCTTTGTGCAGTGGTCACTCTCTTTGTGCAGCGGTCACTGGTCACTCTCTTTGTGCAGCGGTCACTCTCTTTGTGCAGCGGTCACTCTCTTTGTGCAGCGGTCACTCTCTTTGTGCAATGGTCACTCTCTTTGTGCAGCGGTCACTCTCTTTGTGCAGTGGTCACTCTCTCCATCATCAACACAAGATCTGAGTGAGAAAGAATGACACTGGATGGATATAGACGCTTTGAGGCATTGTTTATTGTTTCCCCTTCTCTCTCATTCCCCATTTCACCCTGTCCTATCCTGTCTAAAAAAACATACTCCTAATCTTTGGAAAAAAAGGGAAGCTTGTCAGTCCAGTCAGTTTAAGTCTTGTGGGATCATTATGGGTGGTACAAATTTCCCTCCAGGGACAATAAATGTAGAAATGTACTTTTACTTTTAAGATAACTAATACAATTCAAAAATAATATGAATAATTATAATAAAAAATAAATAATAATTTGTATGGATATGTAACTGCAGTCCTTTTCAACTTATTTACTTTAGGGCTGCACAGTTTTGGAAGAAAAACAAATCTAGTTGTGATTTTAGGATTCTGTTCAGAGTAAACATCTCCAGGAGCATTAACGTCTGAGAGAAGACTGAAAATCCCAAGCATTTCAGGACCTGTTTGTCTAAACTACAGGTACAACATTTTTCCATTCAAAAACTGAATATTTAGTTTTTGCAGATGCAGTTGTCTAAATCCTTGCTGCCTTTAATAACTGCGCCATCTCAAACAGTTATAATGTACAGCCCTTTACTGTGTTACCTTTAGGCACAATATCAACTGAAACTCATCATATATGTGACTACCAAGCTATCAAAACATATGCATGGCCTATACGAATGACATTTAAACAGCTGGATGCTAACTTTGCTAATGCCTCTATGGATAATGGCGAATCAGCTCCTTAGGCGATAAATGAAGGAGAACCTCAGGCTGCGCTTCATAAAGCAGTTAAATGTTAGCCGTACAGCCCAGGGAGAGCCCTAACCTTTAAGAAGCCACTGCTCTTTAAGACAAGGCTGCAACAAGGCGTGCTCTGGGAATGTACTCGAATGGAATGCAAATGTCACAAAAAAAAACAAATGTTATGATAGTCCATAATTTAAAGGATTAAGAACGAATGAAGTTCCCAAGACACGCCAGGTGCTTTTGTTGGAGATATGAGGTTGAACCCTTGCCTGTAGCTCAGTGAATCCTTTTTTTGTATATATGTATATTTTTGTATTAGATTTTTTTTCAGAAACTGTTGGAATTGGCCAGTAACAATGTGCAAATTGCATACATCCACATTACCAAGTTACAATGTTTTTGTAGAGTTAAACACAGGGAAATAATGTTATAAACCAGTGGGTCCACCAAGTACCAGCAACATAAAAATGTGGCTTTCTGAGTCCCATGAGATCTAAATCAGGTCAATAAATAGAATGTTACTAAAAGGAACACTACAAAGCGCTCCCGCCTCGCTCGCTTGGCCCACCTGACCTCTCCTCTCTGATGCCAGACGCCGGCAGGAGAAGACCCTGCCACAAGCCCAAGGCGAGCAGGATTCTATCTGAAAAGAAGAAACTGAAGTCATCCTGTATCAAGCGTCAAGGGCTGGTGACATGATCAGTGGGGATTTTAATTGATTGGAACTTGTTTTTAGCTCCTCGTTGATGGTGCGAGGCTCGGTGTGCGGAGTTTCCCCCTGTGTGTTGTCATGCCACAAACTTCTGTTTGTTTTGCCTCCTTTCTGTTGTGTAATGTATGTTACTGGCAGGGTCCTGTTTGTGGTGATGGTGTAAAGCTTCCATCTGTGGAGAGGTATTCAAGCTGTGTATGATGTGGACACTCTTCGTCTACCTGGATCCTCCTCATCTGCCTGGATCCTCCTCATCTACCTGGATCCTCCTCCTCTGCCTGGATCCTCCTCCTCTGCCTGGATCCTCCTCATCTACCTGGATCCTCCTCATCTGCCTGGATCCTCCTCCTCTGCCTGGATCCTCCTCATCTGCCTGGATCCTCTTCATCTGCCTGGATCCTCCTCCTCTGCCTGGATCCTCC
This sequence comes from Eucyclogobius newberryi, assembly GCF_026437365.1. Classification (NCBI taxonomy): domain Eukaryota; kingdom Metazoa; phylum Chordata; class Actinopteri; order Gobiiformes; family Gobiidae; genus Eucyclogobius; species Eucyclogobius newberryi. The sequence goes on along the minus strand of NW_027315735.1, from coordinate 859,897 downwards.
TCATCTACCTGGATCCTCTTCATCTGCCTGGATCCTCCTCCTCTGCCTGGATCCTCCTCATCTACCTGGATCCTCCTCCTCTGCCTGGATCCTCCTCATCTACCTGGATCCTCCTCCTCTACCTGGATCCTCCTCATCTGCCTGGATCCTCCTCCTCTACCTGGATCCTCCTCCTCTGCCTGGATCCTCCTCATCTACCTGGATCCTCCTCATCTACCTGGATCCTCCTCATCTACCTGGATCCTCCTCCTCTGCCTGGTCTAGTCCTGGACCATCTGTAGCCTGTCCGTCCATGGGAGTCCGTCCATGGGAGTCCGTCCATGGGAGTAGGACCTCTCCTACACTCCGGTTCTCCTCGACGTTTATTGTTTTTTGCACAGGGCTTGTTGTAGTATTTCCTCGCAGAAGGAGGATCTAAGGACAGGGGAGGTTCTGGGACAGTTCTCCATTTGCTAAATTCCTGAAAACGATGCTTAATCTGCTGCTCTATTATTGCCCAATGACTGTTTTTCATTGTTTGATTTTCTAACTTCCTGCTGGTAAAATCCATAATTGTGATCAGCCTTTTGAGGCAAAAGTTGTTGTGACTTTACAAAAAATAATCAAATTGAATTAAGTTGTGGCTATTATAAAGCGATGGCTACTTATACATTCAACAATTCAATGATATTTTGAAATTACAATACAATGAAAAAATAATACTGCCTTCACAATAGGAAAAGCGTTGAATTACAAAAACAGAGGAAAGGGTTGAATAAATTATTGTAAGTAAAGCTTAATTTACAGTGATTGCGACTTTTTCCCGTGAGTGAAGTGAAGGGTGCAGACTTTATGATTACAGCCTGGAGGTCCCACATAATACACTTTTAATGCGCCTCTGTAATTACGCGGCTGAGGTGTGAGAGGGAAAACAGTAAATTACAGTAGAATAGCACATGGGCTGTTTGAGTGAGTGGGGATTATCTTTAGTGAGCAGAGGCCAGTGGAGTCCACATGGAGACGTGTGGCATTCATTAACACTTAGCAGAAGGAGCAGCAGGAGCAGGGAAGAGCTAATCTAGATCAATGTTTCATGCAAACCAACACTGCTGGAAGTGTGGTGGAGTCTATGTGGTACTGGCCTGTACTCATGGAATATTCTACGGGCAAATGATTTTATTACTTATGTATTAATTAACAGTTATTTTATCAGGTAAAATAAGATTTAGAGTGTGTGTAAGTGAAAATGTTGCAGCGTCCAATTCATAAAAGCATAAATGCATTTAGAAGAGAACATTTTAGACAAATTAAAACAGAATCTAGAACAGACAGTAAAATGCCTTAAGAAATAAAATATGGTGGTTATTTATGTACTGTTTGTTTGGTTTGTTGGACCTTTTTCCCTTTTTGAGTGTAATTTGTATTTTTTTTTATTCTGCTTTAATTGGTTTAGGCCTAAATTAACAGTTTTTTTTTTGGTGAAGCTACAAATATACAGTTTCTCAGTTGGTGTAGTGCTCGTGTTTCCTTGTCAAAAACACACAAGTTGTGTTTTTTCGGTCGCTTTCTCTCTCCTGAACATTTCACCGGCTTTATTTTGTTTCTCCGTGAGTCCGAGAAGGCGTGGCCCGTGGCTCTCGACATGTCTGTGGGGCCAGTGCGTTTCTGTTTCCACCGTTTATCCGGCAGCTCCAAAATCTCAAATCGTAAAGTTACATTTGGGGATTTCACAGCTACTCGGAGCAACTGGACCTTGTTGCTTAGTGACCAGAGATAGACAGATACATCGGGCCGATATTTGCATTTTTTTGCATATTGGCTATCGGCCTTAAAGCTCCAGCCAAGGCCAATATTTATTCTGGATTAAAAAGCATATTAAAGGAGATACTTTGCGTGCACTTTAGGGCAGTATCCACTTCAGCACATTAACGTTTATAGAATTGCAGTGAGTCAAGGTTTAAAAGTTTAAAAATCATTGCTTTAGAAGTATGTTTCTGCATTATTACATTTGTATAATGTGGAGCAGTGCCCTATAGTAATGTAGCTGAGTTTAGTCATTGCAGAGCATATCATTTGGGGGAAATGATCTAAATCTGTCTATAGGCACAAGTGACTGCCCTGGAACTGTAGAAATGGCGAAGAACGCGATAGACTTTGCAATAACTTTATCATTTGTCATCACTACTACAATGACTTACAGGCTCCTTACCCACAGAGAACATGCTGCACCTTTAACTTACCAATAATGAAGAAATGAAACCACGGCAAAAGCTAACAAGAAATCAGCCACTTTTATTTAGAAATATTCCCAAAAAATAAACAAGATAGCACACATTCCATATACAAAATGTCAGTGAGAATAGCCTGGATATGTCATGGAACCATTAGTAGTATACGCTGAATACAAAACGATGGTGGTCATAGTAATAACAGCAATACAATGGAGTCCATGTGTTTAGTCGGTAAATAAAACATGGCGGAGTCAAAAGTGCCCATTTGTACGTCCCTATAGAATAATACTAGAATTGTGTTCATAAATAAGTCTTTGTTAGAATCATTATATCTTTCTTTAACACTTTATGTAAAGGGGATACACTTTTTCTCATTTCAACTTTTTTTCTATAAAATATATGTCTACCTGTATATGTATATATTATATAGAAGTCTAATGTATTTCCAATTTTCAAACAGCTAACCTCACAACATTAAATAAAAACAAAACTTGGCATCAATGATTTAACGTAAATGTAATATTTTCGGTAACGACATGCAACTGGTGCTACTTTATTGTCAATGCAAAAAAAGACATGGAAAATGGAAAAAAACAAAGCAGAAAGGCTATTGTCTTTGCCACCAACTGTACAACTAGATACAAAAGTTACAGAATGTCTCAGAGCGTACATTCACTGAGAGGACAGTGACTGATTATATTAGGACTATATTCATACCTACTGGCACTAGAATTTGGCACTGTTGACTATTTTGGCATTGAAAACCATCACGTAAAACCATGAGGATGCCCTTTCGATGTCAGGCGGCATTACCAGACCAAACCATGTTAAGAGTGTTCTCATTGGATGGCGTGTAAACAGATTCCTTTTGAGTGACAAACTCTGGCCCTTTAGAGAAAAAATACAAACAGCAAAAGTACAGAAGCTAACGAAGAGACGCTAAAGCAAAGAAAGGAAGAACATCGGCACCAAAAGTCAGAGAAAAACGTAATAGTCCAGGTGTCGCGCATTGACACAGTTTATATCAACACCAACGGTTCAACAAGAAAATATACAGGAAAGTTTAGAATAGGAATTAATTACATGATTCAACACCTCGCAAAGTTTTTGGCTTTAAAAATATTAATAGAAGCTGTTTTGTATTTTTTCTTTCTTTACTCACACATTATGTATATTCAACCAGTATGTAAGCAAGTTTTTAAAAGCTATTTTGTGAAAATACATAAAAACATTTTTTTTTTCACTAAACCTTTTTTTTCAGAGATTTTCTTAGAAATAAAGACAATTCACATCTTTATGCAGATGATATCAAGTGTGCTTGAAAGTCCAGTTTGGTGGTGGTGGCTACAGAAACAGTGTTCTGGACAGACCTGAATAGGCGCACATACAAATGCACACGCGCACGTACCATGGAATCAGCCGCGACAAAAACACATCCCCAGAGCTGTCAATCAAACCCTCGTCTCCACCTCCTCACAGTCTGCACACAGAGGAAAGTGTGGCGTCACCAGGCTCCAAATGCAGCCTCCCATCTGTCGTCCAAAACGTCATTCCATCGAGAGAGAGGGTGTCTTTCCTTTGCCGGGAAATCGAGACAGAACGCAACAAAACGAGTCTGTGACCAACGAAATGAAGCCTCCATCTTGTAGCGCGTTTTTTTATCACCAGACGACAGAAAAAAAGCGCCGGAAAAACACAGGAAGGGAGGGTTGAAGAAGAACTAGAATCCCGCTCTATTGAAACCGTTGTAAGGCACTCAGGAGTTTGTCAAAGATCAGGACAGATCGGTCAGGCTGACGTTTAGTCCCATGTCGGGCCTCGCGTACGGGACTGAGTGCACAGCTTTGGGAAACTCTGGAGTCATGACGCGGCCGTTCTCCCCCGTGCTCCCCGTCACCGAGAGGCGGGCCTTGTTGCGCATGGCGTCCCCAAAGGTCATCTAGGAGAAAGGACATTGTAACGCGGAGGTCCACGACAAAGTGCAACGGAACACGTACAAAACACGTACAACCAGTATGTTTACATGCAGACGGAGAAGCAGAAAAGTTACGGATTGATGTTTACAGAGATTATTGTCCAGAGTAGAGTTGCCAGGCTTTACAGTTTAATGGTTTGTGAAGTTGTCAACGGAAGTCCCTTGAGTCTAGAGATGTCTTGGCTTTTTTGGGGAATTCTGTAGCTGATTTAGATCTTGAGTTCTCTTAGCACTAGTAAAAACTGTTTTTTTTTTAATTATAGTTCTGTTATGGTTAAACCCTTTTGAAATATTTATACCTGTTTTGGTCGGTGCAATCGGTTAGAGTATCTGTGTTATGGCAACTTTTGATGATGAACATAATGTTGGAAAAAAAGATTCTGAAGAATAAAGACCCTCCGATTGCCAGAGAAACGTTGCAGATTGGTGATCACAGAAGTGCTCTGAGCATGCGCCAAACTTTTATTCAAATGAAATATATAGAGAGTTTTTTAGCCATAGCTAGAGACGAACTGAATTGAGTCAAATCATGCATTTTATTAGACCCACAAAGATACGTTTTTGGGTCACGCAGCATCTCACAAAATGTTGTCATGCTGTAAAAGAAAAAAATATATCCTGATCTTATGATGCATACATGGGTTTTGACGGATTGCAAATCAGTGTCTGTGCTGTCTTTTGGTGTTTGAAGTGTTATCATCACAGGACACATGGATGCAGCATAGATTCTAACTTGAATTCATCTCTTTTGAAAGCGAGTAATCCAGTTACAGGACTTAATCGAGCTATGAGCATAGTCCGACTAAGCTCTGCAGGTAAACATACTGAATGTGAGGACAGCAACACATGTTCAAAATGTGGGAATGCTCATGAGAACTAAAAGATGACGAGAATGAGTTACCACCATGCCATGTGCAAATGATCATGTATGTTGAAGTTATGCATGGTCATTGCAAGCATTATAGTGGAGATGTAAGACAGAGCAGGCATGGCCTCCGACATTCATACATGAAAATGTCTAAAACGGCAAGGAAACTTAAATGGACAAACACAGTATAAGCAGAAAAAGGGGATAACGCTTTCTCTCATTAAATTATAAGTCACCAATACATACGGTACTTTGGCCAACCTCTTCATTCACTAACACTGAAGGATGGAACGGATGGAGCCAAAAAGCGTGCATTTTGGGGGGAATTTAAATGAAAGCCTCGTTCCCTACCCCCTAAATTTTTACACTTTCGATCCCATATACGTTGTAACCTTCCTTATAAGTTGCAAAATTCTGAGAATTCTGCGAGGAAGTTGGGTTAATATTCTGTGCATTCTTTGCCACCTTCATTCGTTTGGCCTCGGCTCGGGACTTGTAACAGAACTCAATCAAAGCCACCAGCATGGCCAAACCCAGTCCGCCGACCAGGATGTAGAAGACCCCAGCCACGTTGCTCAGGCTGAGGGCACTTGTCTTCTCCTGTGGGACGCACACGAGACAGCGATTAGTCTTGAGCATTGGCGAAATTGTCAAAAATATTTAAATATGAACATAAAAAAAACAAGTTTACGAAACAAAACAAGAACTAAAAATGCACAAGAAGGCACCACTAGAACTACAATGTTTACACAGCCAATAATCTAGCACCACAAGACGACAACCAAGTGTGTACTTTAGGACTAATGAAAAGCAAAGTATGTTAGTATTTATCACATGGAATGCATCAGTAGTACATGTACAGGGCAGTTCAGTCTATGTGTTGTAAGTTACTGTTTAGAATTTGTAGAGTGAGGACCATTTACATGGGTTGCCCATCACAGAGGGCTGAGCTGTTACAAAGACCTTTACTTTCACACAGAGACGAGAGGGAGGACAGCTTTCTGTTACTACTACCCGTCTGCACCAAGTGATGGCTATTCACACCCCTAAACCAGACTCAAATTCATAACGCTATTTTACAACAAATCATCTTATGGCAAGATATATCTCTCTTTCAGAAGCAATACCCTCCTTCCTCAACACTGTGTAGAACCAGTACACCTAACACTTCTGATGCTTGATCAACAGTGTGCTGAGTGACTCCTTCAGTCATGTTTTGGCTCAGGAATCTTTCCAGAAGTCTGTCTGAGAACACAAATGCAGCCGTACACAAATGCAGGTGGCAGCTGCATCATGCATAGAGGAAGACTTTGATCAATCCTTTTAAACGTGGCTTCATTTTTGCATGACACAGCTGTAATCTGCATTTGCACAGTGTTCAAAGTTAGTGATTTTTGGAAGTATTCAAGAGGCCACAGGTCTACAGTGAGCGGGACAGAATGAATACAATGCATTGCCTCTAATATCCTAAGTTGCACTCTCAATTGGATTGTACTTTAGTGCCTTTTTGCTTATTATCACCATGAGTTTGGTGCGGTGGGTAATTGCTCACCAAACTTAGTGAGGATAGTGAGTTTGACCCTGCACTTACTGTCGTTGTGTCCATGCAGTAGACTGTTCCTACTTAAGGCACAGTGATGTGGCAGGCATCTGACATTAGCACCACACCACTGGGGGTGTGAACAGCCGTAATGACCAGATCACACACATAGAGTTGTTTTATAGCACCTTGGTGACTAAATCCTTTGGCTCTTGCACATACAGAGTGGGCATCCTCTTATACCCATGTATTCATTTGAATGGGTCCAAATGATACACTGGGCTCTACCTGGTGCACGTTTTTTTGAATCTGCTTGTGAGAGAGTGAGAAGAGGACAGTGACAGCCACCACAGGAATGAACAGGACAGAGGTGAGTGAGGAAAAGAAACAAGTGCACACTGAGGAAAGAGAATCACTCGGGAGCATTTTAAGGTGGAACGTATTGGGATTATTTGTGAGTGGTTTAAGGTGGTAAGGTGGATTCCTACTCATTTGCACAGGGAAAATCAGCTGCAACACTAGGATTGACACAAACAAAGGACACAACAACAGTACAGAGACAGTGATACAGATACAACAGACATTGGACACCCTTTATAGATGGTCCAGAGTTTAGCCAATCACTGTCTGAGTTTGGAATTTGCAGCGTGTATTGCCAATTCTGCAAGTCTATTTTAGGTACGCTTTTTTGTAGGAAAAAAGCTTTGCAATAATGAGCTGTAAAAGAGGATAATTTTGATAAGGGAGTGCACATATCAAGAATGACAATGCATGCATTACTGGATTATCATTAGTAGATCTGCAGGCATTAGTATATTACATCTTACCAAGGCATCTCATGCTTTGTTTGTGCATTGGCTTGAAATGATTTATCATTACTTTACATGGGGTCATTCCCACTAATAATCATGAGTGTGCTTGTATCACATATAGAACCTGCAGCGACTAACCTTACTTCCAGAGTCCTTGGATCCACATTCACCCTTATCGTACCACCATTTGTTTTTCAGCTTGTCTAAGGTGCCTTGCTCACTGAGTTTCAATACTGCAAGGTTTACTGGCGTTCTTCACGTGGGAAATAACATAAATAACATTATCAATGTTATTTTATGTTATTATTACATTTACACTGATTCTTTAACTTTTATTCCTCTCTTTGATTCTCTTTTCTTACATTTCTTTCTCTTCTTTCTGTACGGGCGGCGATAGTCGTTGATGCGCCATTTGGCCTAAGCAAACACGAGTTTTGCAGAGCCAAATGTGCATTAACGTATCGCCTGAAGTAAGCAGCAAGGGCAACAGATGAGAAGCCAATGGGAAGAGTCCGTGTTAAAGGACTCAGGGGGAATCTTTTTAACAAGTAATGTATGATTAATCTGGTGACGTCCCGGCTGATTCAGCAGGTGCGCCGGCAGCTGTCAGGGCGGATCGGACTCCTGCGCTGGTTTGCTGCTTACTTTTGCGAGTTGGCAATGAGTTACCCATCACTTTGCTCACTGGGGCTGACCTTGGAATCACCTCCCCCGCTGCCGCACTCTCCTTTGTCGTACCACCATTTGTTTTTCAATTTGTCCAACAGGCCTTGCTCATTCAGTTTTAGTACTGCGAGGTTAACCGCATTTCTTGAAACGATAAAACATACTTGTAAGACAGGGTGAGCCACTTTCTTAGCAATTTGTCTGTCTAGCACTCGCTCAATTTGGTGAGATTAACCACATCAAAGTAGACTATGTCCCCCCTTTTAGAGTAGGTGAAAGTGACTATAATTTGAATGGTTTTCCAAAGGTGGTAGAGCTTGTACATTTGAAGAGGGAGGACAGAGTGCTGGGACTATAGGGGGACTCGTGGCTACAGCGTACTCACATCCATAACATACATATAACAGTGTCTGGCAAGTGACTCCACTAAAAGAGAGACAGCAAAACAGCAGTAATGGGGAGAAATGGTTAGACCTTATGAGAATACATCAAAAGCATGCAACATTTTCTAGAAGCTAACCCAGCTACCTAGCACCCTGCAGATATGCTAGCATTGTCAGCACATTATCATGAGCACAAGCTAACATTTTCATTGAACATATTATCAAAACAGATTGAAACCCAAGCAGTGCCACAGCTGATGTATAATGTAAAGAATTTTGGTTTTGCCAATGTTTTCCATAAAGGGAAAATGTAAAAATAGCACAATAAACAAAATGTGTACTGCAAGGGTTTAGCAGAATCATAGAAACATACTTTCTTTATGTAATAAATATAGACCCTTTTACAGGTCAATACTAGTACAAAATGTATGGAAAAAATATAATATCTATGATTTGTTTGGGGGGGGAAAGTGTAATACTATGCAAGGAGCTACAAAAACCTAAAAAAATCGAAAAACTGAAAATATATATATATATGTAAATATATAGAATATAATATAAAATATAAATTGTTTTCAAACTAAGTGACTCCACCATAATGTATGTAATGTATCTAATTACTATTTCTATTGACATTAGTGTTTTTGATGCGCACCTGCAAAGGGGTCTATATAATTTCAACATTATAACTAAACATCATTGCTACATAGGAAGGCATAAGCAAACATATTAAAACATGTAAAATCACATATATTTAAGACACGCACGACAAAAGCAGCCTAAATTTAGTCTAGCTTGATTATTGTTCTAAAAGATTATTATTATTTCATTTTTTGATCTGGTTGTTTTCAGATTCTAGTATAATGATGTAACATACTCATTCATTACTATTCTCATAAGAAATCCCCACAAAGGGAAATCCACTATTGGGCCGGATCATTTATATTTATGAATGCTAAATGTAATCAAATTTAAAAAATCACTACTTTGTGGGCCCCTCATCCTATCTGCAAATGTGAATCTGACTGAAACCCATCAATTTGAATCTAAATGAGCCCCAATCAATCAAGTCAAAAAAACATTCCAACAATTAAATTAAATTAAAATTTGTTGCAATTTATCGATTTACAATAAATTGCAAGGCTCAAGGATGGGGGAATGGGGTTTTTGGCGTTACCTTATCTCCGTATACAAACCAGAGACACATAAGCAAAGCTACATCAGGGTAGGTGGGATACTATAACAACATTGGACACATTGTTATACTATTCCACCCACCTTAATGAGGATCCTTTGGGCGTGGCGATCCCGTATCCTTTGGAGTCTAGGTTGCCCCCGACTTTCATGGTGTCGCAGGGCTTCCTCTGCTCGATATACTCGTTCATGGTGGACTCCAGCAGGTAAGCGTACTTGCCCTTGGACTTTCGTACCCGCTGCACGCCCTCCGCTGTGGTTTTCACAAACACAGAGGGCTCGGCGCTTTTCATGTACGTCCACATTTTGTCAAAAAGGGCAATTTTGGAGCGCTGTAAAGGGGCGAGAAGATGCATTCGATTATTTCAAAAGTGACACAATCGCAGGAAAGTGTATAGTAAACAATATGTGGGAAAAGACCTACATCGATTAAGTTTAATTCTGCAAAAACAATTTTGAATTTATACTCTCTGTTAGAGTAAATGTCTTATGGTTAGTCAGGGTCGGATGAAAAACAACACAACAACCATTACATGCCATTTTAAGTTGAGTTTCCCCCAAGGGTCAGTATTTGGCCCTATACTCCATTCACAAATTCACTATTGGCAAAAGCAGAAGAAAAAACAAATACACTTAATCTAAGGCCTGAGGTAAAGAATGTGATTGGTTGAATTGTATTGTGCATACATCATATTTCTATTGCTCTGTTAAAGATAGTGGTGCAGAGTAACATATCAAATGAATTAGGAATAATTTCACAGCTGCTCCGTCTAACCTTGAAAGCTTTTTGATTACATTATCATACCAAACATTTTAGTATCTTGGAATTCCATCTTGATATTTCCATATAACTGTGGAAGTCCAGATGGACCTGGAATATGTTATGGAATCAATAAAGAGTGGAGCTGAGTAAAAGCATTGCGTGAGAGCTTCTTTTGTGTGATTGAATTTAGCATTCTTTAACCACCAGGGCCAATGACGTATCATCTGTTCTTTTTACACAGTCGGTGCTTCATCACTCGTATGACGTCATTTACTTGCCCACCTGCTGTTTCTTTACAGCACATTTCTTCAATTTCCTGGCTATAAACACGCTTCTATTGATAGATATAGCCACACTGGCCCAGTAATGATGAGCTTTGGGTAATGATCGATTACGTACTGACTTTTTATTAAGGCAACTTAAGGATATAGCTAAAATATATCAGCCTGGTCATTATTTTGACAGAAAGTTTGCTGAAAGTTTGATGTATAATCATTTGTTTAGTTAATATTACTCAAACGGATACAGATAGAACCAAATCATTGAATGTGAGAAAAGTGGACCAGTACACGTACCCTGAAAAACTCTTTGGTTGATCCAGAGTCAAGTGTACCATAAGAGATCTCTGACTGCTTGGCCAGGTCCTCTGCACTCTCTATGGGCGACACCATCCTCTCCACAGTGAGGAAGGCCGCCAGGTTCGCCGTGTAGGAGGAGATGATGATCAGGGTGAAAAACCACCACACGCCTCCGACAATACGACCAGAGAGAGACCTGCAGACGCAAAGGAAACTCAAACTTGGCATTCTTTTAATCTTCCTGCCACAACTTGCTACTCATACTGCGACAAGAGGGGGCAATAAGCATGACACAAGAACACGATGCACTCTGGTTACTGTTTATCTGCTCACTGGTGACTGTTTTTCAATTTTGACCATGAGCAATTATTTTGATGCCAAATTGACAAAAGAAAAAATTACCCTATTCAAATATATTATCAGTTACGTTAAATGAACGTACATTTTAACAGATTAAAATGCAAATATTTGCAATTTCTATCGTATCAATATAAAAATATTTAAATGGCAAAAAGGTAACACAATATATTTAAACAGGGTTTAAGCAAATGTCCACAATGCACATTTAATGTTTAACACAAATGAGCTGGGTCATTTATCAATATCAAGATAATATGTTGGAAATGTTCAAATTTAGGCTCAAAATGTGTTTTAGTTATGCAAAGATTTTTTTTTTTTTTTACGAGTTTATATTGTATTGCGTTTTTATGCATTTGTATTGATATCTTGATATATTTTATATACATAAAGAATTTTAAATTGCATTTTGTGAAAAAAAAAAGGACTGGAAATATTTTTTAGAATATAATAATAATAATTAGAATATGAAAGTTCTTCTATAATAATCAAACCAAACGCTAATAAGAATACAATTATTGAGAGAATAAAAATCAAGATATGATTTGTTGTCAATACTGCGCTGTGACTACAAAGGATTAGTTCTGGAGACATGTACACGCAGAATGCATGTACTGTATATAGTGTTTCTTTGGCAGCAGCAGAACATGCAGCGGTGGCAGGCAGCTGCAGCGTGTTACATGTATGTGAGTGATGTGACATGACAGGGCTTTATATCACAGGAGCCATCACAACAACAGCACCGCTCCACAGGACTCTGCAGGACTCTGCAGGACTCTGCAGTCACATGTGGACTCATCCCAGCGACTGCTCACAACAACCATAACATGACCTATTATGTCTTATATATATATATATATATATATATATATTATGCTAAAATAACTTTCATGGAATTTGCTGTGCACCTCATCAAAAGATACATTCTAAAATATCATGTAGACACTTTTAACAAAATAAAAACATGTAAATGACAAATCTGCTGCTTGTTACGGTGAAATGTCACTATAAAGAGGAGGGGCTTATCACTATAAAGAGGAGGGGCTTATCACTTAGCAGTTTTGAGCAGGAAGTCAATGGACTCCAATGGACTATTATTGCTGTTTATAATGAAAAAAATGCTCCTTTACTCAATATACCTGTACTGATAATTACTTACATTCTACATTACATAATAACAGCTCTGACCAGTAGTATAGAAGTATACTATACTCCTATACTATACTACTATAGTAGTACTACTGCTATATTATACTACTATAGTAGTATAGTATATACAACAGTAGTATAGTTATATAGTGCATATTCCTGGATTTCAGTCATGTGACTTCTTTGTTGTCACTGCCATGTTGAAGATGCGTGCTTTGCCTCTCCGCTGTTACACAGTCATAAGAAACAGCCCATTAAACTGAAAATCAAAAGGTTGATACTTATTGACAGCAACAAAAGTTTGCACTCTGCACTAGACAAGCCCTCAGCTTTCAAAAGCACGGACTTTGTGTCTAATCCTAAAATATAACACTCGGGACTGGTGGAAATTGGGATAATTAAAACTGTCTGCAAGTTAATTAGCATAGCCACGCAATCTAAACTAGCATTAGCCCGCTGCTAACTACCTGAAACAAACAGCTCAGGCTCAGTCTGGAGTGAGTCCACTGGTCCCTCCTGACCACAGTAATACATTTCTGGACAAACGGGGTCTTTGGGGATGTTAAAGAAGAGCAATCCTTTGTCTTGAGAACTTTTGTTAGCACAGCTCACAGGATTTCGTCCTCAAGATGGCAGTAGCAACGACTGTCACATCAATGCAGACCCAGGAACAGCCACTTGACTTAATGGTGGAGGCATTAGAGCAGTGGCCTTTCAAATCATACATATTAAGATGAATTATTCAAATTGATTTATCACATGCCATCTTATCATTGTAAATGTATACTTTAGATGCCTAACTTTGTGGAATAATAAATGGATAATGCTTTGGGTTTTAAGCTCCACGTTTTTATTTCAATTTAAAGATAGCCTACAACACCAGTATGGAGAGTCAGTTCTAGTTATTTGAACATCTGGAAATGTGTAATGTAAGATTAATGCTTTTATATTTTCTTAAATAATGTTTATATTCTAGATAACAGTATTATAGCTGATATTAAGTCAAATATACCCATTTAGAGTCAAACTATTGAAGGGCTTCAGCTTCCTATGCAACATTTTGATGACATTCATTGAAAATAATATTTGTTTGTGTCATCTTTGGGTCTGAATAATCTTCAAGCTTTTGTAGTAGAACACCTCCCTCCACGTGAAAAGTGTTTCTAACCCATGCACAGGGGTTAAATTGTTAATAGCTCTGTCAATGGCCCTAATGTTCATGATTGTGAAACCCATGAATGAAGAGTGATCACTCCTGTTTTCCACAGCACAAACCTGGGTGAGATGTCACAGCCCTGCCTCATGAACGCTCCCAGAGAGAACCACAGACTGTTGAATATCCCAAACTCGTTGGTGGACTCATTGGTTTGGATCTGCCCGTCCTCGTACTCCTCCGTGTGCCACTCGTACGGGCTGAAACGGCTGACCAGGAAGAGCACCACGCTGACCCCGATGTAGGCGAACACAATGCACATCCAGATCTCGTAGGCCAGAGGGTCCAGGAAGGAGAAGACGCCTGGTTTGGACTTCTGCGGCTTCTTGATCATGATGGAGATGCCCAGGGACATGAAGGGTTTGGAGAAGTCGATGACCTCCTCTCGCACCAAGGTGATGGTCAGGGGAGCCACGGCGATGTCGGCTTTCTGAAACAGCAGAGATGATGACCAGTCCGTAAAGTAACAGTCACACAAGTGGTTGGCTAACTAACTAATATGACAGCACAACGCATCGCAAGGTACCAATAGTGCAATGCTGTCTGAGGCAAAAAACGATGTAAGAAACTGAATAACACCAACGTTCTCCATGGGACTTTAAACACTGAAAAAGGCAGATTTCAGATTTTATTCATAATTGTCCTTTTCCAGTCTAAATCAGGCCTGAATTAGTCTAGGTTTTGTCTCTTTTACCTTTTACCAACACTGCAATGACCGTTCAACTATTCGTGAGTAATTGACTATAAACAATTATCATAATCATATTTGAATCATTGCTATCATTATACGGATGTTACGGACTCTAAAACAGATGGAAATATATTTTCTATCAGAGCTGCATTATTAAGTCAATTATTAAGTGCAAATATTCTCTATCTGGAAACCTTCAGTAACCTTTTTTTAAACTTTGATTTGGTTAAAAGTCTCAATGTACAATAGAAATAATTAATGACTAGTTGACTACTAAAATAATCCAACAAGTATATTAAAATATCACAATAATATTGGTATTGCAGTTCTTAACTTAAGCCGTAATGCAGATCACAATCATTCCCAACATTGTGCAGCCCTACGTGGGTCAAAATATACTGTATTTACAAGTTAGAAGGATTGCAGACCATATCCTCATCACAGAAATCCAAATATTGTTCAGTAACATTATGTCTTATCAAATTACATTGTTTTTGTGTGGAACTAAAATGATATAATTCCACTTTAATTTGGCTGTGTTTTAGTCCTGATTTTTAATTCTTAATCAAGTGTTACTTGGACCTTTTGTTCTTTTAGTGGTCAGTGGCACTATCCTGGTTGTCCGAGGCTCGGTCAGAGAACCCATGCATAACTGAGTGGACAAAAGGTTCACTATGTTCTCTCTTCTCCCCATTATCTCATGTCATTCATCGATTACAATCTTACATTGGTAAGCCAAGCCAGCCATTCCAATTGCTTTTCTGTCAAGTAGCGTTCTATCTCCGGATTAACACTGCGATCCAGTCCATTTAGTATACACTGTAAGACAACATTGATTTTTGACTAAATTTGTCGAATACTAATGACATCAAATCATTTTGTTCTATAAGGAAACCTGCTCAGACTGTTGCCCCCGCGACCCGGATAAAGCGGAAGAAGATGGAAGGAAACATGTGCTTTGTGTTGACTTTTTTGTTACTTTACATTGGCATACCATTTTACAGCTTATATTATTTTGAATTAATTAATTTGGTTGCACATGTTTTTCACTTTCCATAGTTGAACATTTAAGTGATACTATAAACAGGCCGATATATTGGTTGGCCGATACTATATTGGGCTGATAGTTACACCTTTTTTATTGTGATTGGCCTAACCAACTGCTTAAAGTCTCATTTCACACTCTTTATTGCAAATAGGCCACTTTACAAACTGTGTTTGTACTAGGCAGATGATAAAACAGTGTGGATGTCATTTTTATAAAAAACAAAATATAACTCTTTCTCACCCTCCGTGGACAGTCTCTATTTCTCCCCCTTCAAGCTCGGGTCCTCTACCAGAGGCCCCTGGGAGCTTGAGGGTTCTGCACAGTATCTTTGCTGTTCCTGCACTTTCCTGGGATCTACTCAAGTCATTCCTCCAGTTTGGGAGTCACTGCCCCAAGTGCTCCGATCACTACAGGCACCACCGACACCTTCACGCTCCAGACCTTCTCCAGCTCCAGCTCCAGCAGCAGGCTAGCTCAGTGTGTATATCTATATATATATATATATATATATATATATATATATATATATATATATATATATATATATAGATATATATAGATATATATAGATATAGATACTTACTTTGATTATGCTACTTACTTTGATTATGCAAAGCATACTGTAATTAAGTGTGTAGTTATTACAAATTGAGTATTTTGGGAGAAATGATTGGCAGTTTCTCAGCCATCGGCTGCTCTGGATAATAATATATTGGTATTGTCCATGAAACGATTCATATTGGTCAATCCCTAAATAATACCAATATCAAGAAAGTATTTTGAATTAAACCAACTTGATTTCAACTGCAGTGATGTATTGTGTTTGTTATACTGACTGTAGAGACACATTTCAGCACTAGTTGAATAGTTTCAATTCTCATTTTTCAAGCTATATAAACACATGCCAGGGGGGCCTCCAGGATCACTCCAGGGCCTACTCATATCTTAAGACGGCCATAAACAGGGAATGAAGCACTTAAATGACTAATAAGAATCATATCCTTTGTGAAGATGATACTAACATTGAACCATTTAGTTTAATATTTTTAGTAGGGCTGGGCAAGTTAACGCATTATTATCGCGTTAACTCATCACTTATTTAACGCGATCAATTATTTTAACGCACGTTAACGCAGGTGGGATTCCCCTGGTCTGCACCAGTTCTAAAGCCATTAGAAAGACAAACGCACCGGACGCGCGTTCTCGAAGCGCCAGACTCATGTCCGTAGGCAGTGTTGTGCGTGAACGTGTCCATTGAACGAAAGTTCATGAACGCGTTCATAATTTTGGTGAACGTGAACTGAACGAACGGTATTACTGCTGACGAACGATAATATGAACTGGTGTCGTTCTTTTTATTTTCGTTCAATAAAGTGTCAGATTTCTAGAGACTTCCAGGCGAAAAACACTGTTAAGTTTCCCCAAAAGAGCCTGTGTCTGGCAAGTGTGAGAGCTCCAGTTGTAGAGGCCATAGATCGCGGAGACAGAGATTTTGCGTGTCGCACCGCACTGCACATGTGCATCAAAACAAAAAGCAGCATTGACGCGACCGCAACGTGACGTCAACAGAGCAGCAGGAGTCGCCCTACGACCAGTTACGCAAGTTTTATGATAAGGTCGGTGAGGATGGGAACAATCTAACATTTCTGTGCAAACTTTGCCCAGCAAGTTTTCCCTCATGTTTTTGAGAATCTACTGTGGGGCTGAAAGCTGCAACTGCTCCTAGTGTGGTGCTGAATGGACAGCAACACATGGGGAAGTCTGTCCCTTCTATGTGAATGTAAATCCTGGTTGGGTATTGGGATTTAAAATTGAATGAAGATGAAATCTGACACATATTTTCAGCAATAAACTAATAAAATAATTGCTGCCAGTGGTTGTATTTGGGCTGTGGAAATAATTTAGAACAATTATTGCATAATATTGAAAAAAAAGAACTGAACTAGTTCATTTTGTGGAGCTGTGAACTTAGTTCAAAAATTTTGAATTATGAACTATGAACTGAACTAGTTCATGTAGAAAGTGAACTGTCCGTAGAATACACTCAGCAGCAGACGTGCGTCCGAGTCGTCCTGCACATGCTCAGTGGAGGAGAGGCGTCCTGCACATGCTCAGTGGAGGAGAGTCGTCCTGCACATGCTCAGTGGAGGAGAGGCGTCCTGCACATGCTCAGTGGAGGAGAGTCGTCCTGCACATGCTCAGTGGAGGAGAGGCGTCCTGCACATGCTCAGTGGAGTCGAGTCGTCCTGCACATGCTCAGTGGAGGAGAGTCGTCCTGCACATGCTCAGTGGAGGAGAGTCGTCCTGCACATGCTCAGTGGAGGAGAGGCGTCCTGCACATGCTCAGTGGAGGAGAGTCGTCCTGCACATGCTCAGTGGAGGAGAGTCGTCCTGCACATGCTCAGTGGAGGAGAGTCGTCCTGCACATGCTCAGTGGAGGAGAGGCGTCCTGCACATGCTCAGTGGAGGAGAGTCGTCCTGCACATGCTCAGTGGAGGAGAGTCGTCCTGCACATGCTCAGTGGAGGAGAGTCGTCCTGCACATGCTCAGTGGAGGAGAGGCGTCCTGCACATGCTCAGTGGAGGAGAGTCGTCCTGCACATGCTCAGTGGAGGAGAGGCGTCCTGCACATGCTCAGTGGAGGAGAGGCGTCCTGCACATGCTCAGTGGAGGAGAGGCGTCCTGCACATGCTCAGTGGAGGAGAGGCGTCCTGCACATGCTCAGTGGAGGAGAGTCGTCCTGCACATGCTCAGTGGAGGAGAGGCGTCCTGCACATGCTCAGTGGAGGAGAGGCGTCCTGCACATGCTCAGTGGAGGAGAGGCGTCCTGCACATGCTCAGTGGAGGAGAGGCGTCCTGCACATGCTCAGTGGAGGAGAGGCGTCCTGCACATGCTCAGTGGAGGAGAGGCGTCCTGCACATGCTCAGTGGAGGAGAGTCGTCCTGCACATGCTCAGTGGAGGAGAGGCGTCCTGCACATGCTCAGAGGAGGAGAGGCGTCCTGCACATGCTCAGTGGAGGAGAGTCGTCCTGCACATGCTCAGTGGAGGAGAGTCGTCCTGCACATGCTCAGTGGAGGAGAGTCGTCCTGCTGCACATGCTCAGTGGAGGAGAGTCGTCCTGCACATGCTCAGTGGAGGAGAGTCGTCCTGCACATGCTCAGTGGAGGAGAGTCGTCCTGCACATGCTCAGTGGAGGAGAGTCGTCCTGCACATGCTCAGTGGAGGAGAGTCGTCCTGCACATGCTCAGTGGAGGAGAGTCGTCCTGCACATGCTCAGTGGAGTCGAGTCGTCCTGCACATGCTCAGTGGAGTCGAGTCGTCCTGCACATGCTCAGTGGAGGAGAGTCGTCCTGCACATGCTCAGTGGAGTCGAGTCGTCCTGCACATGCTCAGTGGAGTCGAGTCGTCCTGCACATGCTCAGTGGAGTCGAGTCGTCCTGCACATGCTCAGTGGAGGAGAGTCGTCCTGCACATGCTCAGTGGAGGAGAGTCGTCTTGCACATGCTCAGTGGAGGAGAGTCGTCCTGCACATGCTCAGTGGAGTCGAGTCGTCCTGCACATGCTCAGTGGAGTCGAGTCGTCCTGCACATGCTCAGTGGAGGAGAGTCGTCCTGCACATGCTCAGTGGAGGAGAGTCGTCCTGCACATGCTCAGTGGAGGAGAGTCGTCCTGCACATGCTCAGTGGAGGAGAGGCGTCCTGCACATGCTCAGTGGAGGAGAGTCGTCCTGCACATGCTCAGTGGACTTCAGTGGAGGAGAGGCGTCCTGCACATGCTCAGTGGAGGAGAGGCGTCCTGCACATGCTCAGTGGAGGAGAGGCGTCCTGCACATGCTCAGTGGAGGAGAGGCGTCCTGCACATGCTCAGTGGAGGAGAGTCGTCCTGCACATGCTCAGTGGAGGAGAGGCGTCCTGCACATGCTCAGTGGAGGAGAGGCGTCCTGCACATGCTCAGTGGAGGAGAGGCGTCCTGCACATGCTCAGTGGAGGAGAGGCGTCCTGCACATGCTCAGTGGAGGAGAGTCGTCCTGCACATGCTCAGTGGAGGAGAGGCGTCCTGCACATGCTCAGTGGAGGAGAGGCGTCCTGCACATGCTCAGTGGAGGAGAGGCGTCCTGCACATGCTCAGTGGAGGAGAGGCGTCCTGCACATGCTCAGTGGAGGAGAGGCGTCCTGCACATGCTCAGTGGAGGAGAGTCGTCCTGCACATGCTCAGTGGAGGAGAGGCGTCCTGCACATGCTCAGTGGAGGAGAGGCGTCCTGCACATGCTCAGAGGAGGAGAGGCGTCCTGCACATGCTCAGTGGAGGAGAGTCGTCCTGCACATGCTCAGTGGAGGAGAGTCGTCCTGCTGCACATGCTCAGTGGAGGAGAGTCGTCCTGCACATGCTCAGTGGAGGAGAGTCGTCCTGCACATGCTCAGTGGAGGAGAGTCGTCCTGCACATGCTCAGTGGAGGAGAGTCGTCCTGCACATGCTCAGTGGAGGAGAGTCGTCCTGCACATGCTCAGTGGAGGAGAGTCGTCCTGCACATGCTCAGTGGAGTCGAGTCGTCCTGCACATGCTCAGTGGAGTCGAGTCGTCCTGCACATGCTCAGTGGAGGAGAGTCGTCCTGCACATGCTCAGTGGAGTCGAGTCGTCCTGCACATGCTCAGTGGAGTCGAGTCGTCCTGCACATGCTCAGTGGAGTCGAGTCGTCCTGCACATGCTCAGTGGAGGAGAGTCGTCCTGCACATGCTCAGTGGAGGAGAGTCGTCCTGCACATGCTCAGTGGAGGAGAGTCGTCCTGCACATGCTCAGTGGAGGAGAGGCGTCCTGCACATGCTCAGTGGAGGAGAGGCGTCCTGCACATGCTCAGTGGAGGAGAGGCGTCCTGCACATGCTCAGTGGAGGAGAGTCGTCCTGCACATGCTCAGTGGAGGAGAGTCGTCCTGCACATGCTCAGTGGACTTCAGTGGAGGAGAGGCGTCCTGCACATGCTCAGTGGAGTCGAGTCGTCCTGCACATGCTCAGTGGAGTCGAGTCGTCCTGCACATGCTCAGTGGAGGAGTTGTGCTGTGTCGCTTTCCTCGTGGTGTAAATGGAGTTTAATGTTGGATCATGGCTTTGGTTTATTAACTTTACAAAGTCAGCGGCTATAGGCGCCAGCCGAGGCAACCCGCCGGGGGCCCGAGTGAGCAGGTCCCGCCGGGGGCCCGAGTGAGCAGGTCCCGCCGGGGGCCCGCGTGAGCAGGTCCGTAGCTGGGGAGATCTTTGAGAAGGGCCCGGCGCGCGTCTTTATCGTCTGAAAACGTGAATAATCTGGTGCCTTAGCAACTGTCTCAGTGCAGAGGAGTAAAAAAACACCCAGGAATCTACAAACTTTTCTGGTTCTTTTCGATGCCCTGGCAGTGGCAATAAGCTTTAGTTTTGTGTTTGATGACATTTACTTGTATTGAACTGGTTCAGTGTTTGTTTGCACAACTCATGTTCTGGCGCTTGAAAGTACAAACTGAACTGAAGTGTTTTCTGGTTCTGCTGCTCCTAAAATGTGTTTTGTGTCTAATGTTTCATGAGATTATAATGTTTCTGACGTTTCCTCTGAAGTCTGTTCATCTTTAATGATTGTGGCTCAGGATTTTGTGGCAAGTGAATACTTCATATTTTATTTAACTGCTACTGAATAAAAATGCTGAAGCACTTTACACTTCTTTTGAATTCATTTTGAATTTTGCACGTAAAAATGCAATTAATCGTGATTAATGAGGGAAATAGTGCGATTAATCGTGATTAAAAATTGTAATCGTTGCCCAGCCCTAATTTTTAGTAAAATACTGTATATAAATACAACATAATTGAAAATAAAGAAAATCAATTTTAACTTCTATGCAAATAATTAGCCATCGTTACCAGCAGAGAGTGCATAGACAGAACAGCAGTCTAACGTTTAAATTAGAGCAAGATAGAAATAACAAGGCTTTTTCCATTTCACCCCATTTGCCCTTCGCGCTTTCCTAAAGTCATGACTTACCCCATACACCAGCTCTCCCACCATGCCGTTCCATATCTTGGTCTCGGCGTCCCTGGCTCCGTACTTGCCATCTCCTACTATCTTGAGCTGGTATTTGAAGCCACAGTGCTTGGCTATCTCGGCGGCCAGATCCACGCAGTAGCCCTCGTAGCGCTCATTGTCCACGAAAAGGTCAGCGTTCTTCTTGAGCATCACGTATGGAGCCTCCTAAAGGACACCAAAGTGGAGAAGGCGGTTCAGTGGAGACGACTGGAATAGCAATGGTAAATGTAGCAGCAAATGCAATATCGGGATAGTCAGTAGCCTCAGAGGGAATATAGTGGCATTTAGAAGACTGATGGGCAAGAAAACAAAGTCTTTTATGTCCATTTTGTGTCATGCCAGGAGCTCATTTCCATCTGTCGTCCCTGGGCAGTGACGTGAAGCAGTGAAGCAGTTTAACAGTGTGCAACCCTCCATGTTACATTTAAACTACAGCAAAAAAACAACAAACAAACAACCACTAACAACCAAATCAACCAGCAGAGGGAGCACCTCACCAGCAATTCAAATACAAATGTAAAAATGTTAATATTTACAATTGTTATTATTCCTGCAGACATCACTAATGACTGCAGCACGTCCCTAACAGATGAAGGGAGGAGTTCCAGGCTCCTGCAGCTTTGACAGTGACGCGTCTGTTCAAAATGTGGTGGACCTAAAGTTCACAGAGCAGTCTCCTCTCGAGTGGGCTCTGGTTGTCCCGACTCCCGCCTTGTCAGATTCACACATTCTGAGAGTAGTTTCCCGTCAGTCCATTACATTTTTTTCCAACTGTGTTTAGTTAGATAACCACAGATGACATTTAGTTAGAGAATTGACCAAAACGGAAGAAAAAGAGTGCCTTTAGATCATAAGTGTCTGAACAGAGTAAAAAAAAAAGATATATATATATATAATTGTTTTGCAGCTTCTACGAATGTAAACAGCTCCGTTGCTACACATTCACAAACTCTGAGGAGACCAACCAAACGACAGACCGAACGACAGAGGAAGGACAGAAGCCTCTGTGCTTATCCATATACTGTATTTCAAAAGATCATTACCAGGATTGTAGTCACAATAACGGTCTTGTTCTCCATGCCCAACGAGTCATTCGCAAAGACATCCGACTTAGTGACGGCCATCTTGTCCATCTCATTCCAGTAACCGATCTGTGGGAGACATAAACAAGCTCCATCAGAACATGTGCATCGTTAAAACTGACTGGCAATTATAACACTTTACATATATTCGCGGTTTTAATGAATTCCCTCAGCTCCAAAGCTCCAAAGCCTTGATGGGGAGCCTATGTTAATGCAGCTTTTTCACAGCACGTGGTTGGGAACATACGGTAATGAGTGCGTTAAAATGATGACAACAACGGCGTGTTACCTTGACTGGCCCGTTGGTCTTCAGCTCCATGATGTTCACAGAGTAGTTGACCCTCTTCCCGTGTTGGTCGAACTGGATGTTTCCGGTCAGGCCCTCCACACGCACCTACAAGACAACAAAAGATGTTCTCAAAGGAAAACAACACAGACACTCCTTGACAGAAGTAGAACGTTCCGTCCTTCTGCTGCGTGTGAACCTGCTCCTGTGCAGTCGTTGAACCTAAGCAATTATAAATGTGCTTTTTTTGGCTCCGTTTTGCCAGTGCTGCTAACGTCTACTGAGAGCACAATGACAACAAAAGCAGAACTTCACTCTCAAATGTGGATTTAAGTTTACAAATGTAATAATGTCCAGGTTACTAAATCAGTTCGAATGGATTCACATTTTCTCGGATTTCAGCACTTTCCTAATTTGATTATTTATTTTGCATCATTAATGTAATATACTGCTCATTATTTTTCTAGCTCAACAGCTGGAACACAAGGAGTCTCACTTATTTGAAATATTTCTCAAGTAAGTGAGCAATATTTGTGGACTGCAAAATAAACTAGTTCTGTTTTCCGCCTTTTTAATACAGCCAAAATCAGCTAAAGCACAGGCTGAAAGTATGTTTGCATAATTTTGAATAGACTTGTCCACTATTGAAGGGAACGAGCCGATTGCGCTGTGGCCCGTGCCAACAGTAAGTCTCAAAAGAAAGGATTATTTTTCTATAACATCCTCAAAGATTCTGTTTGTGGCCAGAAATGCTCTTCTGCCATCAATAGTGACCAGTGGACTTTGTATCAGGTAGTTAGCAGCTGGCTAACGCTAATTGACACCACTACCTCGTTGATTGCGTGGCTAAGCTAATAAACGTTATTAGCCGACTTGACGTTAGCCTCATTTCCTACTGTCCACGTGTTACATTTGAAAGTCATGTATAAAAAGATAAGATATTTCATTATTTTCAGAAGACTTTCCATTATCGACATGATTGCGATTTTGATTCGATAGCAATATATTGAACTCTATTGGTAACCACTCTTCACATTATAGTACTAGCGCTGCAGTCAAAGGAAAATCTCCAGTCTGGCCGTTTGTAGACTTCTCACAGCAGTTTATGTCATGCTTTCTCAGCCGGTTGTGGTGAACTTGCCCGTCTCTTCCTGACAGCGCAGAATGGCACCGGACGACCCCGGGGCCCGTCTGCTCGGCCTGATCTCAGTGGAGGTGAAGCTGATCGTGATTCACATCCAAACCCAAACGCACAGTCTGCTATTTCTCTGTGCCCAAATAAGACGGGGGCGTTTTTGCATTCCCTCAGACGGGAAAGAGATCTGCAGTTACCACGGCAACAGGTTTGGCATAACAAAAAGCCTGTCTGAATAGGAAAGGACAGTCAATTAAAAGAAGCAGGGTCATCTGATAATGGATGGGAACTGATTCAAAAACACCACCTCAGATAATAGGAAATAATATAAACTGCAGTGTTTTTATGCCCCTTAAATTAATGTGGTGTTCTTAATTTTGACAACAATTGGCAGCAAAACAAATAATTGAAAATGGGCTGTGCAAATGAATCAAATTGTAATTAAAATTGAGATTCAGTCATTTTTAATTGTTTTTTTTTAATCAAGAAGTCCACAGTCAATTCTGTGAGAAAAGCTTGTAGTTTAGAGTTTATACTATGGAAAATGTGTGACTTCGATATTAGATTCAAATGTATATGTGCGTCCGAAGCTATTAACGTTGACTTTTGGAGGGACAAAAAGACAAACATAACTGACAAAAGAGATCGTCACAAATCTGACTTTTTTTCTCAGCAAGTAAAATATTCATTGGGATGCATTAGCCAAAACTATATAAATAAAAAACAAATACTGCTCCGGTGTCAGTGTTAATTCTGGGGTCTTTTGTCGCCACCTTCTCTGCTGCAGATTTATTCATTCCATGACGAGCAGAGCTGATATCACGTGGACGAGCGCATATGACGGCAGCTGATGTTTATGAGCGTGGAGCTGCAGAGAGTAAAGCGGCTTTGCTCCGAGCAGAAGAACAAACCAAAGACACCACAGAGATGTCAACTTGAACACTGTGAGGGAAATAAAGCTGGCATGTGAGCTCTGAAACGAATAAGATGAGCCAAATATTATACCAAACTATTACAGGCGCATCCATCCCCATGAGAGCCAGTTACACCCGCAAGCAACAATGAAGGGCCTTGAACCAGTGGCGTGCGGTCAGGGCAATCAAGGCAAGCAGTGATTGACCAATAAATCCAAATCTAAAATGACCGTGTGCCACAACTATATTTCAATCCAGAAATATATACAAATAAGCCTGTTTTGCCTTCACTTCTGCAGCTGAAGCTTGTCTGAAGTCACAGTTTCTTTTAGAGGCCTCTAGAGGGCACTGAGGAGTACAGCGCCGGAAGCTTGTTTCTTCTTCTCCTTTAGCTGCGCAGTCTTCACACTCACACAGTCACATAGTCATGATGCCGTGCGTCTACGAGTGGCAGCTCGTAGACGCACGGCGTAGACTTTTTAACACCAAAGCAATGGAA
This sequence comes from Eucyclogobius newberryi, assembly GCF_026437365.1. Classification (NCBI taxonomy): domain Eukaryota; kingdom Metazoa; phylum Chordata; class Actinopteri; order Gobiiformes; family Gobiidae; genus Eucyclogobius; species Eucyclogobius newberryi. The sequence goes on along the minus strand of NW_027315735.1, from coordinate 834,483 downwards.
GGAGTTCTTTTACGGACTACGACAGAGTCTGAGGACAAAGCACTGGAAGTCAAGGCACTGGAAGAAGAACTTTTAGGACTACGACAAAGTCTAAGGAATAAAGTCTGGCGGTAATGCAACACTCGGATGTCAACCGCCATAAAACAACAACAACAACAACAACAACATAGTCATTTTAATAAAGTAATAAATGACGAAATAAATCATATTTCAAAAGTCTGATTACAACTTTTATAATCAATATTCAGCAATGTTTTAAATCACTATAGCAACACTCCTTTTTTCTTTTCTTTTTTTACAAACCAGAAGGATATGGTAAGGATAAGTAGTTTTTGCCGCATATCCCTATTTCAGGGTCACAGGGGCAGCAGTCTGAGCAGGGAGGGAGTCCAGGAGGCTATCAGAACACATGCCCATGCCACCTCAGCTGGCTCCTCCCATGTGACTGAGCTCCTCGCCCTATCTCTAAGGTCATTAAAGCTCATGACCATAGGTGAGGAACATAGATTGACCGGTAAATTGTGAGCTTTGTCTTTTGACCCCGAGATACTTGAAATCCTTGTGCGTCCATGTGTTTACCTGTTTGAGCGCTCTCTCGATCTCCACGCCCTGCGACCACGGCACGGCCGGGTTCGCCAGGCAGTCCCCGGTGTTGGCGCGCCTGGTGAACTCGATCTTCTGCTTGTGGAGGTACCGGAAGGCCTCAGTCATCACTTGCACTGCGTCGTAAGTCAAAGCCGAAGTGTACTGCGGAGGACAGGAGAATACACAGTACATATATATTTGAATGAGCGTAAGTAGTCATAGTATTTCAAACTTCAAGTGCATTACAGGAAAAAAGGAAAATGTTGTATAGAAAGATGCGATGCTGCTGAAACCCACGCGTATCATCGATTACAATTTATTTCTATTTTTTTGAGCACCAAGTATGTAAAGAGCAGTGGGCGTATATCAGGTTTAGGCAAACGTACATGAATCACTCTAAATACACTTTGACATACTTTGATTGAGTAAATGAATTGTAACATGAACAATTGTAACTTTCCAATTTCCGTCTCGTCTTAATTTTGTCCTGTACACTGAAGGAACTATATTATGATAGATCCATGAGCGTAGACACAGGGAAACGTGCTGCTCTCATGGGGACGAGCCTCACGAGGCTGCAGGTGAGCAGTAGGTGCGTTTTATGATTGACACGTGGCAGGACTAATCGACAGTCCACGCCACGAGGAAATGAGACTCAGATTTTGGCCAAAAAACTGTCAATTCCACCTTTAAGTCAGGTGACAATCATCTGGAAAATATCAACTGAAGCATCATTTTCTGGTAAAAACAGTGCTAGAATTTACCCAAATTATTGTTGGTGTTTTTTATACCTAAAACGTCATGCTATATGACCACTGGTGGAGCAACAATAAACGCTCTCCCTCATACCAGAAATGAGCTTATTCAAATTTCAGCAGCATTTCTCTGTCGTTGTACCGGGCTATTTCAATTAAATCAACAGAGTAATTCAATAATTTCTCACATAGCTTGTAAAATGGTCCAGTTTAACAGTTAAATAACCCCATAAATACTTCTTCAAGCCTTCAAATCCACAATTTGTGCAGCTTCCACAACTTCCAGTGGCGTGTAAACAGTGTGCATTATTCAGGGGTGCTCTCAGGAAAAACTTCTGCGCTGTTTCACTCTGCACATACGGCACTTTTGTTCTGCCTTCAACACTTCTTTGTTTGGAGGAAATAAATAAATACTGCATTTGGGTACGTTAATCCATTTTTTAAAAGTCCCAAGGCAAAAACGGTTAACTCTCCATGTTAACTAAACCATGGCTTCCCAAAACAACCACGCAACCGGCCCAAGCCCCACTGCAAGATTCAATCTACCTCTGTCATATTTTCAGCTTGCAAAACAGAAAAATCAACCATTTGTTGTGTTTTTTACATAATTTCACACAAATTCATAGTATAACATATTAAATATGGTCCATTATTTGCATTCTTAATGGTCTTTAAACATTGAGTAACTTTACTATAACATCTCATGTTTCACGACTTCATAATTTATCTATTGAAAGGTACATATAACTTTCTATGAGACAGGCATTCCCTCATCAAGGATTGTGTAAAGAACTCCATCTACTGGCAGCAGAGGGAATTACAAAGGGGAGAAAAAGAAACCTAGCTTGCCCCTGACATGTTACTGTTAGCACGCAGTTGTAATGAACGTTATTTCACAGCAGAAATGCTCAGAACGAGTCTGACAATTATCTACAGACTTAAAAACTCTCCGGCTTTAACGTCAAAAATCTAAAATTCTAAACAAATCTTTTTTCTGAGGCTCAGAGGGAAGTGGAATTAAGTTTGTTCTCAATAATAAAATCAAATATTGCTGTATCTTACCCGTATCCTACTATCTGCTCCTGGATACTCCTTCTCCTCCAGAGCTTCCCATCTCTGGTCAAACTTTGACACCAAAGGATCGTCAAAGTCTACGATCTGGAATCCGGACACGTTAGCGCCGCCATATTGGATCTTCGACAGGTCTCCATCCACAAAACCCTGGAATTAAAACTGAATTTTACTAAAAGGTTTTGAAAGATGTTGAGAAATTGTCTAGACGTTCTATGATCAATGCCCTCTTTTCTACCCAGGTCTCAACAAATGGCCTCAACACAAAGTGGGACAAAAGAAAATTGCCAAATGGATCAAATTGAAGTCTATAACGGAATAAGCCAGAGAAGAGCCTAGTTATTTCTGAGCTTTCACTTGACACATTTGACACAATTTAGCAGATATCAAATAATTATTGAAGGTCTGTTTTGTTGCTTGGGGAAAAAACAGAACATATAATATATATAATTATAAAATAATCGCAGTGGATGATCAGGATGCTCAGAAATCATTAGGAAAGTGAGGAATACGTCTGGACAGCTGCAAACTGTTTAAAATGAACGAGTTCTGATTTTCACATTTCTACAGTACAGTACAAATCACTTAGCTTAACTATAAGAAATGTTTATGACGTGGTTGTTGGCCGGTATGCTAAATCATGTGATAATGTTAATAATCTACGTAAAACAGCCCTGGTTTTTCACAGTTTGGATGTTTAGAGGCTAATGCTAACCCCCATTGGAAATACATTGAAGCTAATGTATGGAGCAGTACCAGCCAATAAAATGCCAGTATTCTTTTTACAGTTTGTACAAAATATAACTAAAATATTACTATGCTTCATTCAACATATTTATTATTTGTAAAACTGTTACTTTAGTAAAAAACAATAAGTTTGTTTTTGCCTGTGTTGGTCTTAAAATATAATCAAACTTTCAATTCCAAAAGTAAAAAAGATGACTTCACTTATTTTGGTTCCAACACAAACATTTGCACTTACCAGGTTAGCAATGATGTAGTGATATCCTTTGACATGCCTCCCGATGGTGATAACCTGAAAAAGATCATGTTTTATGAATATTTTGTGAACAAAGATAATATTTCATTTGACGTGTTCGTCTGCATTATCTATTGACTGTACCATTCAACAGTGAGCTCCCATTGTATCACCAACCACTCCAACATCTAATTCACACCTTCTAATTTGTCACTCTCGCCCCTCACATGTCTGACAGCCCATTGTCGCGCTGCGTTCACCGTCACAGCCCGCCAACGGGAACACAATTGCAGTGATCAGTGTTCTGACAGAAAGAACCAGAATATCATGAGGCAAAAGTGACGAAGCTGAAACCAATACATTAGTTTGAGTGGCACAGCAGATTCTAACATTGTATCTCTGCATCTGGGAGGAGGGTTCACATGAAACACGTATCAGAGGTGGAATACTGGCAGAGATCTGATACCATGGACAATAATCAGCATTTTCAGTGGAACGAACAGATGGTAAATTCCAAGAAAGTATGTGTAAAATGATGATTGATAAATGGGACATGGTTAAGGAGCGAACATAGCCCTCACTCACTCTAATTACATTTACAACCAAACTCCAATTGTCTTCACCCCAAAAACCTGTCAGACTCTTGTCCCCGTGGACAGCAGGTCCAAGCACCGATTAGCGCTGAGAGACGTTCAGAGTAATTTAGCATTTGCACTAAAACCTTGTCACTGTAATGGCTAATAAAACATTCACAAAATGTTTGGCAAACACAGATAAGCAAAAAGTAGGAATGGGACGATTCTGAAAGTAGTTTAGAATCGTTCGATAGTCCTTTTGCGGACAAAGGAAGTAAACTGCAGATTTACTTCAGCTATATTGTAAAAGAGGTGTTTTTTTAATCTTTCTGTCACTTTTTATTTGATGTAAATCGACCCAAAACTAAGACCACTTCTGGCCTTACGTGTCAGTAATAAAGCTGCTTTGTAAGGCAAGGCAAGTTTATTTGTAGAGCACATTTCATACACAAGGCAATTCAAAGTGCTTCACAGCAGGAAAAATGCATTCAAATCACAAAGAAATTACAGAAACAGAAATACAATAAAATTAACGTAATTAAAAATTATCAATCCAACTGATTGTCTAAACTAATAAAATCACAAACAACAGAGAAGAGTGCAAAGAAAAAATCCTTTCAGTCACATGCACATCTAAACAAAACAGTTTATAGCTTAGATTTGAACATTGTCAGAGTAGAACCTGTCTCACATCTTCAGGAAGAATGTTCCAGATTTTAGCTGCATAAAACTGAAACGCAGATTCCCCATGTTTTGTCCTGACTCTGGCACCAGCAAGAGGTCGGTCCATGTTTAGTCCTGACTCTGGCACCAGCAGGAGGCCGGTCCATGTTTAGTCCTGACTCTGGCACCAGCAGGAGGCCGGTCCATGTTTAGTCCTGACTCTGGCACCAGCAGGAGGCCGGTCCATGTTTAGTCCTGACTCTGGCACCAGCAGGAGGCCGGTCCATGTTTAGTCCTGACTCTGGCACCAGCAGGAGGCCGGTCCATGTTTAGTCCTGACTCTGGGCACCAGCAGGAGGCCGGTCCATGTTTAGTCCTGACTCTGGGCACCAGCAGGAGGCCGGTCCATGTTTAGTCCTGACTCTGGGCACCAGCAGGAGGCCGGTCCATGTTTAGTCCTGACTCTGGCACCAGCAGGAGGCCGGTCCATGTTTAGTCCTGACTCTGGCACCAGCAGGAGGCCGGTCCATGTTTAGTCCTGACTCTGGCACCAGCAGGAGGCCGGTCCATGTTTAGTCCTGACTCTGGCACCAGCAGGAGGCCGGTCCATGTTTAGTCCTGACTCTGGCACCAGCAGGAGGCCGGTCCATGTTTAGTCCTGACTCTGGCACAAGCAGGAGGCCGGTCCATGTTTAGTCCTGACTCTGGCACCAGCAGGAGGCCGGTCCATGTTTAGTCCTGACTCTGGCACCAGCAGGAGGCCGGTCCATGTTTAGTCCTGACTCTGGCACCAGCAGGAGGCCGGTCCATGTTTAGTCCTGACTCTGGCACCAGCAGGAGGCCGGTCCATGTTTAGTCCTGACTCTGGCACCAGCAGGAGGCCGGTCCATGTTTAGTCCTGACTCTGGCACCAGCAGGAGGCCGGTCCATGTTTAGTCCTGACTCTGGCACCAGCAGGAGGCCGGTCCATGTTTAGTCCTGACTCTGGCACCAGCAGGAGGCCGGTCCATGTTTAGTCCTGACTCTGGCACCAGCAGGAGGCCGGTCCATGTTTAGTCCTGACTCTGGCACCAGCAGGAGGCCGGTCCATGTTTAGTCCTGACTCTGGCACCAGCAGGAGGCCGGTCCATGTTTTGTCCTGACTCTGGCACCAGCAGGAGGCCGGTCCATGTTTAGTCCTGACTCTGGCACCAGCAGGAGGCCGGTCCATGTTTAGTCCTGACTCTGGCACCAGCAGGAGGCCGGTCCATGTTTAGTCCTGACTCTGGCACCAGCAGGAGGCCGGTCCATGTTTAGTCCTGACTCTGGCACCAGCAGGAGGCCGGTCCATGTTTAGTCCTGACTCTGGGCACCAGCAGGAGGCCGGTCCATGTTTAGTCCTGACTCTGGCACCAGCAGGAGGCCGGTCCATGTTTAGTCCTGACTCTGGCACCAGCAGGAGGCCGGTCCATGTTTAGTCCTGACTCTGGCACCAGCAGGAGGCCGGTCCATGTTTAGTCCTGACTCTGGCACCAGCAGGAGGCCGGTCCATGTTTAGTCCTGACTCTGGCACCAGCAGGAGGCCGGTCCCTGAGGTCCTCAGAGTCTGAGATGGTTCATATGGCACAAATATGCCCAAGATGTACTTTGGTGCTAGGCCATGGAGAGACTTGTACACAAGCAGAGCTGCTTTAAAGTCTCTTCTCTGAGCCACAGGGGGCAGTGCAGAGACCTGAGAACAGGACTAATGTGATCATACTTCCTGGTTCTAGTCAGGACCCGAGCAGCAGCGTTCTGGATGTACTGCAGCTGTTTTACAGCTCGTTTGGAGAGGCCAGTGAGCAGGCCGTTACAGGAGTCTAATCTACTGGAGACAAACGCATGGATAAGTCTCTCTAAATCTGGTTTTGACACTATGTTTTTGATTTTGGCAATGTTTTTTAGATGGTAAAAAGCTGCTGATGTTATTGATTTGACGTGGCTATTAAAGTTCAAGTCTGAGTCCATTATTACCCCCAGATTTCTAATTTGGTTTGTAGGTTTTAGAGCGAGACTCTGGAGGTGACCGCTAACACTTTCTCTTTGTTTCTGTGCCAAAAACGATTATTTCAGTCTTGTCTGAGTTCAGCTGGAGAAAGTTGTTTTGCATCCACAAACTGATCTGTTGGATGCAGTGACAGAGTGAATCTACTGGTCCATAGTCACCTGCCGATAGTGAAACATAGATCTGACTCGTCTGCATCATTGTGATAGGACACATTTTCACTGCGTATCAACTGACCTAACGGCAGCATGTAGAGGTTGAACAGAAGGGGACCCAGGACTGACCCTTGGGGCACTCCACAGGTCAGGGTCATGTGGTCTGAGACACAGCTACCAATTTCAACAAAGTACTTCCTGTCTTCCAGATAGGACCTTAACCACTTTAGGGCAGTGCCAGTGATGCCCACCCAGTCCTCTAGTCTCTGTAAGAGGATCCCATGATCGACAGTGTCAAAAGCAGCACTCAGATCTAACAGAATTAAGACTGAGGCTTTGCCCGTGTCAGTGTTCAGGCGGATGTCATTTGTCACCTTGACAAGAGCAGTCTCAGTGCTGTGATGAGGTCTAAAACCTGACTGAAAAACATCAAATGAGTTGTTTATTAAGAGGAAATCTGTGAGCTGTTGGTAAACAACCTTTTCAAGGACTTTGCCCCAAAATGGCAGATTAGAGATGGGCCGGTAATGACTCAGTACTGCGGCATCAAGCCTGCTCTTCTTTAGGAGAGGCTTTATGACCGCAGTTTTCAAAGACATTGGGAATGTTCCAGATTGAAGCGACATGTTAACTATGTGAGTGAATGGTGCTAACAAACTGTTCAGCACAGACTTTAGAAATCTGGTGAGTAACACATCGAGGCAGCATGTAGATGAACTCAGACTGGTGATGATCTCATGGACAGTTTTGTCAGTTACTGGTGCAAAGTGAGTTAGCTCTAAGTGTCTAGGTGGTTTTAGGGTCATTTTTTGCATTGTGGGATTTATAGCATTTTAATGCCCTGAACTTTGTCATTAAAGAATAATGCAAACTCATTACACTTGGATGTGGAAATGAGTTCTAACGGCAGCTGAGCTGGAGGGTTTGTTAATCTGTTTACTGTGGCAAACAGGACACGCGAGTTGTTACTGCAGCTTCCAATTATTTCAGAAAAATATCTTTCCCTAGTTCTACATAAGATTAGGTTGTACATGTTCAGCTTCTCTTTGTAAATCTCTTTTTGAACCTGGAGCTTTGATTTGCGCCATTTCCGTTCGGCCCTGCGGCACTCCCTTTTCTGTGCCCTGACCCAATCATCATTTCTCCACGGCGCCTTCTGCTTATTTTTAACCATTTTAGTCTTTATAGGGGCGATGGTGTCCAGAACATTCAAAACACTAGATGTAACAGAGTTCAACAAATCATTTACATTAGAACATGAGACATTTTCAAAGTTTATCATTTCCATAAACAGTGCACATGTGCCATCACTTATGTGTCTCCTCTGAACAACTGCAGGACCAACCGGAGGTTGGGGAGAAACAGACAGGTCAAAGAAGACACAGAAATGATCAGACAGAGCAACATTGATCACATTAACATTTGAAATATTTACCCCCTTTGTAATTATGAGATCTAGAGTGTGTCCTTTGCTGTGGGTGGGGCCTCTCACATGCTGAGTAAGACTGAAGGTTTCAAGGACAGCATCAAGCTCTTTAGCGTTTCTGTCACAAATATTATCAACATGTACATTGAAAACACCTGTAATGACCAAACCATTAAAGTCTGTGCATACGACTGAAAGCATCTCAGTAAAATCATCAATAAAACTTTGGCAGTGCTGGAGAGGCTTGTATAAAACAATGAAGAGAATGGATGGAGAGCGTTTTAGCTCCATTTTAAAGGATACATACTCAAATGATGAAAACACCCCAAAAGACAACCTGCGGGTAATTATTTCACCTCTAAAGACAGCACAGACTCCACCCCCTTTTTTGTTTTCTCGTGTTTCAGATTCAAACTTAAACAAAAACTTAAAGTTGTAACTTATCTTCTTATCTTATCTTCCATAGTCATTAGTTTAGTTGTAAAATAGAAGCTGCTGCTGTAACAAGAACCAGACCTGTAGTCAAATAAATGATCAAAATGAATCAAATGCAAAGTCTGATTGTATGTACAATAATCGCCTGTAAGTAATGAATATCATAAACACACATGTTGGTGTAATCCCTCATTCGTCCAGGCGTGTTCCATAGTAGAAAAAGCTTCAGTTGTAGTCATCTGGACTCAGTTTGAAAAAATAGACGTTTCGACTCTCATCCAAGAGTCATTGTCAATAACAGAATTTAGGTCGAGAACTCCGATATTAATGCTGTTCTGTGGTAAGACCCGCCCATTGGGAGGAGCCTTCCTGAAGTAGAAAGAGTTGTTTGTTTCAACAGAAACTCCCCCTTGTATCTACCGAACTAGCCTATTCAGAATCTTAATGGGCTATTAGAAACCTCTTTGTCTTTGTGAGACCCTGGCTCAACCACCCTGAGTACCTGATTAGCATCTACATGTCCTGGTCCTGGTCCTCTACCTTTCCAGGGGTTCAGTAACCCATTATAAATAACAGGAAGATGAAACCTAAGCCCTCCATTTCTGTTTAAAGAAGGTCTTTCTTTTTTAACAAAAATAGCTTCCTTGACTCCTCTTTCAAACCATCTTTTCTCCTGCTTAAAACCTTCACCTCACCGTCTTCAAACGAGTGATTAGAGGCTTCAAGATGGAGATGCACGGCGCTCTGAGGTCCTGAACTAGTATTTCTTCTGTGCTGATAAAGCCTCTTGTGTAGAGGCTGTTTCGTCTCACCTATGTAACGTTCTTTACAGCTTTCTTCACTGCATTGGATCGAATAAACTACATTGCTCTGTTTTTGAGTCGGCAACTTGTCCTTTGGGTGAACCAGTTTTTGTCTTGAAGTGTTTCCTGGTTTAAAATAAACAGGGACTTCGTGTTGTCTAAAAATTCTCTGCAGTTTTTCCGACAGGCCAGACACATAAGGGATAGAAACACCCTTCCTTCTCTGTTCAGTTTCCCTTTTGTCCTGCTTCTTGGTTCTCTTCACTCTGTTGAGGGCCCAAGCGGGGTAACCACAGGCTGAGAGGGCATTTCGGACATGTTTTTCCTCTTTCTTCTTGCCCTCTGAGCTGGTGGGCACACCTTGAGCTCTGTGTTGTAAGGTTCTGATCACCCCCAGCTTGTGCTGTAGTGGGTGGTTGGAACCAAAGAGCAGATACTGGTCCGTGTGTGTAGGTTTCCTATATACTTCTATTTGGAGTTTCCCGTCCTCTCCTCTGATCGTGGAACAATCAAGAAAGGCCAAGCGATTCTCCTTAGCGTCTTCTCTTGTAAACCTGATATGTGGGTCCACAGCATTGATGTGATCAGAGAAGGTTTCCAGCTCTTGTTTCTTGATTGTTACAAAAGTATCATCGACATAGCGGAGCCACAGTTTTGGGGCGGAGCCTGAGAATGAGGACAGTGCCTTCTTCTCAAAGTGCTCCATGTACAGGTTGGCCACTATGGGAGAGACGGGCGAGCCCATGGCACAGCCATGAATCTGTCTGTAAAATTGTCCCCGGAATTGAAAGTAAGTGGTGTTCAGACAGATGTCCAACAGTTTACATATGTGTTCAGGTGTCAGTTTGGTCCTTTCCTGTAGGGTGGTGTCTTCCTGCAGTCTGATCCTCACTGCTGCTACTGCATCAGAGGTCGGGATGCAGGTGAACAGGGACACAACATCATATGAAACCATGAGGTCATCTGGGTCCAGTTGGAGATGTTTCACTTTATCCACAAAGTTGTGCGTGTTTTCCACATGATGTACCGAATTCCCCACAAGCGGAGCCAATATAGTTGTTAAATGCTTGGCCACATTGTAAGTGATGGAATCTGTGCTGCACACTATGGGTCTGAGTGGAACCTCCTTTTTGTGTATTTTTGGAAGGCCATAAATGCAAGGCATGGCTTCACCAGGATACAGTCTGTAATACAGAGGCCGGTCTATCGCTTCCTCTTTTTCCAGCCTTTGTAAACAGTCTATCACTTTCTTCTTGTAACCACTGGTCGGATCTCTTTTCAAGCGCTCGTATGTGGTCGTGTCCTCGAGGAGGGTGTGGACTTTGGCTTCGTAATCAGCTGCGTTGAGAATCACAGTGCAACGTCCCTTGTCTGCTGGGAGGATGTTGATGCTATGATCTTTTTCCAGTGCTGAAAGTGCTTTCCTCTCTTCAGCTGTGATATTTGAAGGCGGTGGTTTGGCACTCTTCAGGGTCGCTGTGACACGTAACCTCAGGTCTGCAGCCTCCGATTCAGTCATTTTGTTGTTCCTAATTGCAGTTTCAGTGGCTGTGATGTAGTCCTCTGTAGGGATGTGTTTAGAGGTGACAGAAAAGTTGAGCCCTTTAGAGAGCACCTCCTTTTCTGCCTGTGTCAGAACACGATCTGATAGGTTCTTAATCCAATTGTTTTTGCTGGTCGCTAATTTGTCTGTCTCAGTCCTAATGTCTAGCTCGACCTCACCTGCATTCTTTTTGTTCAAAAGAATGTTGAACTTCTTGATTTGGCGTTCTTTGCTCTTCCTGTGCTGTGCTTCTTGTGCTGTCTGTGTAAACTCCAGCACTCTTTTGAAAGCTTCTTCAGGGAGTATGCTGGTTAATTTCTCCTGTAAAGTTCCTGTTCTGCCTTTCAATTTATCAATTCTGACGTTGTTTTCCTGGATCCTTTCACTGAGCATCTGCATAAGGCTCCTTCTCCAAATCCTCTCTGCTCTGTGTCCTCTGACCGGTGATTTGATCTGCAGGCTCTTCGGGATCATGTTGTTCTGTCTGCATCTAAGATTGAACCTCAAGTGATTCCTGTTGTCTGCTAGTTTCCTGGCTACAGATTCGAGTTCCCGAACTAAATCCAAGGTTTTTGGCCCAAAATTCTTGGAAATATGTGGGTGTAATCCCTCATTCGTCCAGGCGTGTTCCATAGTAGAAAAAGCTTCAGTTGTAGTCATCTGGACTCAGTTTGAAAAAATAGACGTTTCGACTCTCATCCAAGAGTCATTGTCAATAACAGAATTTAGGTCGAGAACTCCGATATTAATACTGTTCTGTGGTAAGACCCGCCCATTGGGAGGAGCCTTCCTGAAGTAGAAAGAGTTGTTTGTTTCAACAGAAACTCCCCCTTGTATCTACCGAGCCTATTCAGAATCTTAATGGGCTATTAGAATCCTCTTTGTCTTTGTGAGACCCTGGCTCAACCACCCTGAGTACCTGATTAGCATCTGAATGTCCTTTACCTTTCCAGGGGTTCAGAATCCCATTATAAATAACAGGAAGATGAAACCTAAGCCCTCCATTTCTGTTTAAAGAAGGTCTTTCTTTTTTAACAAAAATAGCTTCCTTGACTCCTCTTTCAAACCATCTTTTCTCCCTGCTTAAAACCTTCACCTCACCGTCTTCAAACGAGTGATTAGAGGCTTCAAGGTGGAGATGCACGGCACTCTGAGGTCCTGAACTAGTATTTCTTCTGTGCTGATAAAGCCTCTTGTGTAGAGGCTGTTTCGTCTCACCTATGTAACGTTCTTTACAACTTTCTTCACTGCATTGGATCGAATAAACTACATTGCTCTGTTTTTTGAGTCGGCAACTTGTCCTTAGGGTGAACCAGTTTTTGTCTTAAAGTGTTTCCTGGTTTAAAATAAACAGGGACTTCGTGTTGTCTAAAAATTCTCTGCAGTTTTTCCGACAGGCCAGAGACATAAGGGATAGAAACACCCTTCCTTCTCTGTTCAGTTTCCCTTTTGTCCTGCTTCTTGGTTCTCTTCACTCTGTTGAGAGCCCAAGCGGGGTAACCACAGGCTGAGAGGGCATGGGGTGTGCCCACCAGCTCAGAGGGCAAGAAGAAAGAGGAAAAACATGTCCGAAATGCCCTCTCAGCCTGTGGTTACCCCGCTTGGGCTCTGAACAGAGTGAAGAGAAGATAGATTCGGTAGATACAAGGGGGAGTTTCTGTTGAAACAAACAACTCCTTCTACTTCAGGAAGGCTCCTCCCAATGGGCGGGTCTTACCACAGAACAGCATTAATATCGGAGTTCTCGACCTAAATTCTGTTATTGACAATGACTCTTGGATGAGAGTCGAAACGTCTATTTTTTCAAACTGAGTCCAGATGACTACAACTGAAGCTTTTTCTACTATAAACACACATGCTTCTTATGAGCAAATTGTCTTTTTATTTTAAGTTCAGAGCATTCATTGTTAAACCAAATAAACTTTAAAGATTTAATTGGCTATGGACAACATTAATGCATACTGTTATTTAGTGTAAAGTGCTGTTTTATTTGGAAGAATTAACAAAAAAACATTTATATTAAGTTTTTATCGTTTTATTCTGTGTTTTGTGAAGCACTTTGTGACTGCTGTCTGTGAAAGGTGCTATACAAATAAAATGTACTTACTTAATTACTTACAACGGTATTGTCCCGTCTCTAACTCATTTACATTGTGCGTTTCATTTTCAGACATGAATTATCTTAAGTTATTTACTCTCACAGAACAAATCAACACAGCGCTGGACACCTCTAGATCTGGGAAATTTGAACGGTAAATGTAGATCAAAATCTCCAGTACTTGTCAAATAAAGGATTGAATTGCATTAAAAAAAAACACTTAGACCTCTTTCTACCTCATTAGAGTTCCAATAGAGGTGTTTTATAGTAATTAGTTGCTATCATCCAAACATTTACAAGCCGCCATTGTTTTTTTTAAAGCGAGGGAACAGGAGTAATGCCCCAATTTGGAACTTTACTCCACTTTCTTGTCTGATCATACTTTTAATACTGTTAAATATTTGTCAGTTAAAAAAAATGTGATTAAAGTTGTTTCGGCCAATTAAGCATCAACTGGATCAAAGTTACACCAATAGCTCAAAAAGTCAATTTTGTGTCCAGGTAGTTTTGACTGTTTTACCTAGAATGTTCCACAGCATGTTGCAGGTCGTATTTGTATTAAGTATTTGTGGACTGTCACTGTAAGAATCTACTATTTTCAAAGTATGTTTAGTTGTTTTTTTCTGCTGATTAAAAAAAAAACACCTGTAATTGAAAACATGCAGCTAGATAATTAACATAATTACTGTGGATTATTCCAGGCAAAACAACATCTCCCAGAAGACCTCCTCTTTGATGAATGATATGCAGCCTCCAGGGCCACGTGCAATGATTTGATTGTTCCTCCCTCAAACTGGACGCGTCCCTCTGCTTGGGAACAGGGGGAATAAAAATAGCCCGTTCAGTGCTTTGTTTGGCCTTAATTACACTTCTGTTTATGGCCGGAATGAAACATTAGTCTAATTGTTATGGGCCTTTGTACATCTGCTGGACCTCTCCGCTTCTTCTCACTAAACATTTCCACACACATTGTTTTCACACAGGACAATGGCGCCTGCAGCGCCTGCTTTGCCCAAAGAAATGACTTTGAAGCTACGTTTGTTGTCCAGCTTAAGTCTTATTACAAAACTGCATGCAGAGCTTACGTTTTGTTTTCTAATTACACTTTTAAACTTGGTGAATGGAGTTTTAGAACAACAAGCCACTGATTGAATTGTGCAACATCACATGTATCATTAACATCGGGGAGTGTCTGCAGAGCCGCGCGCCGCGGCTCCTGAAACTGCAGCGCTATTTCACCGCGTTTTAGCGCCGTTTTAGACCACGCCGGGTTAAAGTTAGGGTTAGGGTTAAGGTTAGGGTCAGGGTCAGGGTTAGGGTTAGGATTAGGGTTAGCCATGAGGCTTTAAGGGAAATGCCGCAGTCCCTGAAACTGCGCGGCTATTTGACCGCGCCGCGGCTCTCCAGCCATGGCCTTAACATTAAAGGAGTACTATGCAACGTTCTGGTGGAACGTCTGCTGACTGTGTCCATGGGCTTTTTAGTGCTTTGCCTGTAATGTTCCACAGTACGGCATAAAGCATACACATCTATTTATTCAATTACGAGTCTTTTTATTGCTCAAAAACAAGCATTTTCATGGTGGTTAGTGGGCTTATTTCTCCACAGATCTGACCTGTAACTTGGTCTGGTAGTATCTTGTAGCTTGTTTCCATGGAGATAGTCAAGTTTATGCAATACTGTGAAATATTCCAGGAAAAGCAATAATGGAAAAGAATGGAAACTAAAAGATGGCAGTTGTTTTTATTGATATTGCCCTCTGTTTTGGCATTTCATTTAAACACAAAGATATAATTCTTTTGTTATTTTGTATCATATGTACACTCCTTGTAATGTGATTTGGTGTTAGCACTCCATCTAATGGCAGTAGTGGGAATGAACCTAGGAAGGAAAAACATAATTTGAGAAACAAACGCAACTTGATGGATGAAATGCTCAACACGAACAAGTCTAGGGATTATTTATGGACTTCAAAACAGTGCTTTCCCCCTGTCAAGCAGACAAGAGGGCCTCAAAATCAGTACGAATGTGTGAGTGAAGCTAAACAGTTAAAAGCTAGAGCCTAATGCAACAAGTCACATTAAAAAGTGTTCAAAAACATATATGATCCTGCTCGTTTCCAATAGGTTATCTGTATATGTACAGAACTAGATGTCCAAACTTGAATCATTGCAAATGTTTTCCAAAAGCAAATATCACAAATCACAGAGGCTCTAAAAGTGTCTTCCAAACTCCCGTTTGACTCACAAAAACCCCCATAACCCCAGGACAAATCCAAAAGTAGATCATTTACAGCGTGTGGGGACGTCAGCCCAGCTCAGAGGGGCCCCGTGTTCTCCACCTGTCTGAGCTCATGCCAGGTCATAATTCACTTCAAGTCCAAAAATATTAGAAGTATTATCTGGAAAGGTAAAATTACTTTAGGTACATACGTTTCAAACCGTGAAAGGAAGAGGTATGTGCTTGTTCCTCTCACAAACAGGTTTAGAAGAGCATTTGTTACAAACAATCTCAGATTAAAAGTGAACATATAATATATGTCACATATTATGTGTCAGGCAGCTGGGTTGGGATTAGATTAGAATCAGACACATCGGTCTGAAGTGCTACTTTACGATAGGCGCTAATGAGGAAAATGATATCTACTATTTTATACAAACAGAACCTGAGTACGGTAACTTTAACTCCTTACGGGTGGAATTATACTATATTCATTCTATTTTGTCCACACCTGAACTCACTGCTGCTTGATTTGTTGTACTTGAAAATAAAGCTGTAACACAATCATTTCCAGTCAAATCAACCGTTCTGTGAAGAACTATGGT
The DNA here is from genome assembly GCF_026437365.1 of Eucyclogobius newberryi. Classification (NCBI taxonomy): domain Eukaryota; kingdom Metazoa; phylum Chordata; class Actinopteri; order Gobiiformes; family Gobiidae; genus Eucyclogobius; species Eucyclogobius newberryi. The sequence continues at coordinate 818,547 of NW_027315735.1, read as the reverse complement.
CAGTTTGTACCCCAAACTCACAAATACACAAAATGAAATAAAAAAATAATAATAGGACTTTATGGATTCCACCTGGACATGTTTTCCTTTATTACAAAAAGAATGGTCAAAAAGCTCATATTAGTGTCAAACAGACCACACCTTCAGAAACCAGCTTTACTCATATATTTAACAATCGTGTCTCAGCTTCACAAAGGCTCCAGACAATTGTTTGTGCTCCAAAGGGTTCAGGAACAGCTTCAGTTATAATTGGGGGTCATTTTTTTAAGGCGTTTTAGGAATAATAGACAAAATGAATAATTAAAAAACTTGCAACCTTCCGATTTTTAAAAAAAATCCCAGAATTATTGTTATTTTTTATAACATTTTCTACATTTATTATAAATGGAACGAATATTGAGTGGAATTCATCAAGGATGGATTAAATAATATATTGATTGCAGTAAAACACATTTGGCTTGTGAAAACATTAACAACACAAAACTAAATTACTAAAATGGCACTTATCTGTTTCCGCACATTCAATCTTTATAGGGTGAAGTGCACAAATTAACAAAAAATAACAATGCTTTTAATAGCCTTGCAAGCATGAACAAAGACTAACTTCATAATTAGCAGTTACTAAGCCAGATGCTTATCAAATTATTTTTTCATTATGAATTAAGTATAAAAGTGTTGATATTAAAACATTTTACCTTGCTTTTTGCATTTCAGATATTTGCAGGATAAAACAGCTCTGGATTTACAAAAGTTGAGTTCTACGACAAATACCCTTCCAGAACCCCAGAGCGTGTGTCTCACCTGGTCCATGATGTCCTTGACCTTGTCCTGCTCACAGTCCAGAATGACTCGGCGCTCCTTCTTGTTCTCCAGGTCTTGGAACAGGGAGCGGTAGGCCTCGTCTTTACGCTCGTCCTTCAGGTTGCCCACGTTTATGGCCGTGACTTGCCACTTCCTCTCGGCCGCCGTGTCCAGCACCACCTGCAGCGTCGTCAAGCCTGGACAAACACAACAGATATCGTATGGTAGTATCTGAAGAGTCTGAACAGTGACGCCGTCCTTCTCACAGATGAGACTGGAGGAGATGAGGAGAAGAGGGAATATGGATTGTGTTCTGAATACAAAAAAACTGATATGAGCGTTTTTGTTGTAACAGTATTTCCTCTGCATCACTTTACTCATAGTTGCATTTTGATTGATTCTTGTATGTTTGAGTAATCCTATATTGTCCTGCAAATGAACCTTGAGTGCGCAGAAAAATCCTGGTTTCACCTACCCCCTATCCTGTGCACGGACCTGGAGTTGGACCCATGACTAAAGGACACGTTTTATGACAGGAACGAGCGCTTTATTGAGAATCTAGACTGCTTTTTTATCTCCAAGGCCCCAAAGATCGACACTCAGCTATATTTAGATTACGCGCCGTGTTTATGCTTTTCATTTCTGGATTAAAAATGTCCGTGGATCAAAACAAGACGAAGCGAGAGCTGGAGCCAGGTGAGCGCCCTACGGATTGATTCATCAGTGCTAACAATAGAATAAACCGTTTCAGTCAGATGCACGATTGAGTCCGCGCTGGCTGTGTCTTGTTAGGATACGTGACTGAGCACCATGCATTAGGATACGTGACTGAGCACCATGCATTAGGATACGTGACTGAGCACCATGCATTAGGATACGTGACTGAGCACCATGCATTAGGATACGTGACTGAGCACCATGCGTTAGGATACGTGACTGAGCACCATGCGTTAGGATACGTGACTGAGCACCATGCGTTAGGATACGTGACTGAGCACCATGCGTTAGGATACGTGACTGAGCACCATGCATCGGTGTGTCTGGCCCTGAACGTGTGAGCTCACAGCCTCTTGAAGCTATTTGAAGCTATTGTCTTAGAATGCCCTCTCAGCTGTTGTTGGCGATGAGTAACTGTCATGTCTGCGTTTCACACGTGTTGAAATGAAGGCGACGAGCTCAGATGGAACGACAGAATGGAGTCTGTGCCCAGCTCCACGTCAACAAGCCTCGTTTAGTCGAACGCAGACCACGCACCCCTTTTTATTCTTTATATTTGTGGAAACTAAACCGTAATTTGAGGCAACAAATAAGACTCTTTTCACACCGCTGTCATCAGTGTTTATGTATCACTACTTTTCACATGTTTTTAAGACGGTAAAAACCAAATACAGCGCCCTCTAAGTGACATAATTGAGTACTTCTTCTTCCACCACTGTTGTATATTAGTGAGAAATTATATCTATCTTTATTTATCCAACTGCAGTAATAGTCTGCTCTCAATTAAACATGAGCGCGGATTGATCCTCTCATTGTGTCCTTGAGCAAGACACTTCACTAGCCTACGTGATTGATGGTACAGGTTGACAGCAGCTGTACAGTGAGAAGTGAATGAATTATTTAATGTGAAGCGTCTTTGAGAGTAAAAAAAAAATAATACACATAGACAAAAACATAAATACTCTTTTTATTTAGGGAGCGTCTGCAGAGCCGCGGCCGAAACTGCCATGTTATTTTTGTGCCGGCCGCGCGCCGCGGCTCCTGAAACTGCGCCGTTATTTGACTGCGTTTTAGCGCCGTTTTAGACCGCGCCGGGTTAAGGTCAGGGTTAAGGTTAAGGTTAGGTTTAAGGTTAGGGTTAGGGTTAGGGTTAGCCATGAGGCTATAACGGGCTATAAGGGAAATGCCGCGGTCCCTGAAACTGCGCGGCCATTTGACCGCGCCGTGGAAGATTGAAATATTTTACAGTTTACCAGAAAAGTGCTAAAATGTGCTGGTAAATGTCATGTTGAGATTAAAATATTGTAAAAAATAAAATTAATAAATAAACCCCACACACAAGAAAAAAAAGACAAAAGTATTACCCTACATATGCCATTGTACAGCTTTAATCTATTGACCTTATATCCAGAAATGATAAATTCTTCCACCACTTCCACCATTCTGGATATAAGGGCAACCACAGAAATATGAACTGTTTCATCTTTCTCTAGTGCACATAAATGAACATATTTTTTATGTATTATATTATTCTTTTAATTTCAAACTGAACGAGAAGAAACAAAAAAAACCTTATTAAAGCCGCAAGCGGCATCCAACGGCCCTCGCAGGCCGCCGGCCTTCCGACTCTGCGCTTTCGACTTGATAAAGATGGCGCCCTTATTGTGTTGAATTAAAAAAGAACTTGACAGACGGCGACACATTGGACATGGCCAATCCAGTGCAAATGAACACAAATGTCGGTCAAATGTGCGGGTCTGCCACAGAGAGACCGTGACACTTGGAATAAAAATATGGATAACTTTTGATGCCGCGCTTGTGTAGATGATTTTCCCCAAATATGAGCTTGATCGAGCTATTGCCCTTAGAGGAGTTCATTAAAGTGTGAAGCGTAAATGTGAACATTTCAGAGATTTTGCTGTTTTCCCATTTCTGACATATATTTGCGGGTCAGCCACACAGAGACCGTAGCACTTAGAATCAAAATATGGATAACTTTTGATGCCCCGCTTGTGTAGATGATATTCTCCAAATATGAACTTGATCGGACAATCGCCCTAGGAGGAGTTTGTTAAAGTGTGAAGCGTAAAAATGTGGTGATTTGAGCGATTCTACGATTTTCCCATAAGGATAACATGGGATGTTTCTGTCATCGCTACGGTTACGCCGTACAAAATATGACTTTGGCTCTTATACTTTTATGATCAGGATGGCAAAGTAGAATTTTGTTCAAAATATCATGTCATTTGGAAAAACTCTATTGTTTATAGGCCACTCTGAAGGCCAAATAGTCAGAATTCAGGGAAACGTTTGCGGCTCCGTCGCACAGAGACCGTAAATGTTATCCTTAAAATTTGGATAACTTTAGATGCCCCACTTGTCTAGAGGACGTACACCGATTTTGAGGTCGGTGGGCAAAACGCACTAGGAGGAGTTTGTTAAAGTGTGAAACAGAAAAATGTGGATATTCGAGAGATTTAGCGGTTTTCCCATAGGGATAACATGGGAGGTTTATGTCATCGCTACGACTACGCCGTAAACATTAAGGCATTTGTCTGATTGGCTTTTTTGATCGCGACGCCAAAATAGAATTTTAAAGTAAAGTTTAGAAAATTTTGGTAAAACTAATTTTTGACCTTCAATGTTAATTTAAAGGTCACTCTGTAGGGGGCGCTATCACGCCCATTTCAATTTTGTCAGCCTAAACTGGTCCAAACTAGAAAGTTGAACAACTGATTCAAATTTGGTCCTAATCGGACTAGTTTTGATCAAATGGGAGCAATTTTTAGATCTGCAATATTCCAAAATAAGTTGTCCAACTTTGCGGCTGCGCCGCACACAGACCTTAAAAGGTATCTCAAAAAATTGGATAACTTTAGATGCCCCACTTGTCCAGAGGACGTACGCCGATTTTGAAGTTGGTGGGCAAAACGCCCTAGGAGGAGTTCGTCAAAGTTTGACGTGAACAAAATGGCTAACACAGCGTGTTTTCATTTTCAAAGGAAGATGGCGGCCATAGGGTAAGTCTGGGGGCGTGGCCACAATAATATTTTTTTTTTGTCCTCACGAGAGGAATGCGTGTCCCGAATTTCGTAGCTTTACGCCAAAGTTGACCTCGGGGCGTCTCCCATAGGCGCAATGTATTTTGACTTTTGTCGGTGGCGCTGTCGCGCCATTTTTTAACGAAAAAAAAAATGGCCCAGAAAAAATAAAATTTTTCGCCGATTCTGAATTTTGGGCAAAGTTTGGTGAGTTTTTGAGCATGTTCAGGGGGTCAAATTAGAGATCAAAGCGCTGAAGAAGAACAAGAAAAAATATAGCCGCAAGCGGCAATGATCAGCCCTCGCCACGCCGCCGCCACGCCGCAAGAGGAGGGGGTGCTAACGCGCCCCAATTGTCCTTTTATTACGCCTACTGCTGAATCTGTGACGCTGTCACATCTTCTCCCCTTTGTTTTACCATCAAAAAGCAATTTTATTTTGAATTCTTGGCAAAATGTGCAGCTTTGCCGCACAGACACCGTGACTCTTTGAATAAAAATGTGGATAACTTTTGATGGTCCTGAAGATGAGTCTCACCAAATTTCAAGTTAATTGCGCTAACGCCCTGAGGGGGAGGGGTTCGTGAAAGTCTAAGGTGTAAACATGTTCTGGCGATTTCCCCATTGGAATAACATGGAAGGTTTCGGTCATCGCTACGGCAACGCCATAACAATTATGACATGGGTCTCATTGACTTTTTTGATGGGGCCAAAATTGAGTTTTGAGTCAAATTTCATATAATTTCGTAAAACTAAACATTTAACCTCAATATAAAATCTGTAGGGGGCGCTGTGGCGCCAAATTAATTTATTTCACCTCAAGTAGGTTTAGGGCAAAGAGTTTAACAACTGATTCTAATTTGACGCAATTTGGACTTTATCTGCGCAAACGGCAGAAATGTTAAATTTGGGAGATTTCTGAAATTCTAGCTACAGTTTGCGGCTTCGCCGCACAGAGACCGTGACAGGGTCAATGTAATTTGAATAACTTTTGATGTCCCACTCCTCAGTAGCATTTTCACCAAATTTCAGCTTTTTAGGGCCAACGCCCTGGGAGGAGTTCGGAAAAGTACAACGTTTGGAAAAACTCCCGAGTCATGCTTAGCCATTTTTGAAGCAATATGGCCGACATTTGGTTGGGCGGACGGCGTTGCCGTAACAATAATTTTTACTTCTCTTGTCACCATCTACCTCTGCGCCAAATTTCATGATTCTACGATCAGATTTTTTTTGGGTCATTTCCTATCTCTCAATGCATTTTTGGTACATTTGGGGGCGCTGACGCGCACATTTTTTTATTTTAGAAAAGGGAAATAGCCAGAATGTAGAGAGGCACGATTTTTAGAGGTGTGCAAATTTTTGTGACTTTTCGTCAATGTTCACTGGGTGAAAAATAGGGGGGTTGGTCCCGAGAAGAAAGAAAGAAAGAAGAAAGAATATTAAAGCCGCAAGCGGCATCCAACGGCCCTCGCGAGCCGCCGGCCTTCCGACTCTGCGCTTTCGACTTGATAAAGATGGCGCCCTTATTGTGTGTTGAATTAAAAAAGAACTTGACAGACGGAGACACATTGGACATGGCCAATACAGTGTAAATTAACACAAGTGTCAGTCAAATTTGCTGCGCCGCCGCACAGAGACCGTAGCACTTAGAATATAAATATGGATAACTTTTGATGCCCCGCTTGTGTAGATGATATTTCCCAAAGTAAAGCTTGATCGAGCAATTGCCCACGGAGGAGTTTGTTAAAGTGTGAAGCATAAATGTGAACATTTCAGAGATTTGGCGTTTTTCCCATTTGTGACCGTATATTTGCAGCTCCACCGCACAGAGACCGTACCACTTAGAATCAAAAGATGGATAACTTTTGATGCCCCATTTGTGTAGATGATATTCCCCAAATATGAACTTGATCGGACAATCGCCCTAGGAGGAGTTCGTTAAAGTGTGAAGCGTAAAAATGTGGTGATTTTAGCGATTCTGCGATTTTCCCATAAGGATAACATGGGATGTTTCTGTCATCGCTACGGTTACGCCGTACAAAATATGACTTTGGCTGTCATACTTTTATGATCAGGATGGCAAATTAGAATTTAGTGCAAAATGTCATGTTATTTGGAAAAAACTCTATTGTTTATAGGCCACTCTGAAGGCCAAATAGTCAGAATTCTGGGAAACGTTTGCGGCTCCGTCGCACAGAAACCGTAAAAGTTATCCTTAAAATTTGGATAACTTTAGATGCCCCACTTGTCTAGAGGACGTACACCAATTTTGAGGTCGGTGGGCAAAAAGGCACTAGGAGGAGTTCGTTAAAGTGTGAAACAGAAAACTGTGGATATTCGAGAGATTTAGCAGTTTTCCCATAGGGATAACATGGGAGGTTTATGTCATCGCTACGACTACGCCGTAAAAATTAAGGCATTTGTCTGATTGGCTTTTTTGATCGGGACGCCAAAATAGAATTTTGGGTAAAGTTTAGAAAATTTTAGTAAAACTAATTTTTGACCTTCAGTGTTAATTTAAAGGTCACTCTGTAGGGGGCGCTATCGCGCCCATTTCAATTTTGTCATCATAAACTGGTCCAAACTAAAAAGTTGAACAACTGATTCAAATTTGGTCCTAATCGGACTTGTTTTGATCAAATGGGAACAATTTTTAGATCTGCAATATCCCAAAATAAGTTGTCCAACTTTGCGGCTGCGCCGCACACAGACCGTAAAAGGTATCTCAAAAAATTGGATAACTTTAGATGCCCCACTTGTCCAGAGGACGTACGCCGATTTTGAAGTTGGTGGGCAAAACGCCCTAGGAGGAGTTCGTCAAAGTTTGACGTGAACAAAATGGCTAACACAGCGTGTTTTCATTTTCAAAGGAAGATGGCGGCCATAGGGTAAGTCTGGGGGCGTGGCCACAATGATTTTTTTTGTTCGTCCTCACGAGAGGAATGCGTGTCCCGAATTTCGTAGCTTTACGCCAAAGTTGACCTCGGGGCGTCTCCCATAGGCGCAATGTATTTTGACTTTTGTCGGTGGCGCTGTCGCGCCATTTTTTTAGGAAAAAAAAAATGGCCCAGAAAAAACAAAATTTTTCGCCGATTCTGAATTTTGGGCAAAGTTTGGTGAGTTTTTGAGCATGTTCAGGGGGTCAAATTAGAGATCAAAGCGATGAAGAACAAGAAAAATAATAATAATAATATTTTTAGCAAAAACAATATAGCCGTTTCCCCTATAACAACAAATTATACATCGTTTGAAAGCTCTAAGCCTTCCCGATGCCGCCATGGGGTGGAATCATCATTACGAGCGCTTACGCGCTCGTCACTCCCTATTCCATCGGGATGCCCCGCCCACTCCCCATAGATTTCCATTGATTTGAGCAGATACAAGCATGGCCCATGCCTGCGGCATGGATTCTCGCGTACGGGACGATGCCAGGAGGGTTTTTGGAGGAATGCAGCGCTTCGCGCTGCTGTTGTCAACAATTAGTGAATGGGCTACGCCCATTCACTAATTGTTGACTATTTCTGTCATAGCAGGAGTAAGTATGCATGATCCATGCCTTCGGCATGGCCTAGTTCACTGTACTTGCCAGGCCCTCCGCCCTGCTGGGGCTCGGGCCTAATAATGATAAAAATAATAATATTTTTAGCAAAAACAATATAGCCGTTTCCACTATAACAACAAATTATACATTGTTTGAAAGCTCTAAGCCTTCCCGATGCCGCCATGGGGTGGAATCATCATTACGAGCGCTTACGCGCTCGTCACTCCCTATTCCGTCGGGATGCTGCGCCCACTCCCCATAGATTTCCATTGATTTGAGCAGATACAAGCATGGCCCATGCCTGCGGCATGGATTCTCGAGTACGGGACGATGCCAGGAGGGTTTTTTGAGTAATGCAGCGCTTCGCGCTGCTGTTGTCAACTATGACTGCTATTTCTGTCATAGCAGGAGTAAGTATGCATGATCCATGCCTTCGGCATGGGCTAGTTCACTGTACTTGCCAGGGGCGACGGGGTCAGACAGTTGCAACGCTGCCTTCGGCAGCGTTGCGGGAGCAATAGGCCCTCCGCCCTGCTGGGGCTCGGGCCTAACAAGGGCAGGGCCAGAGAATTAAAAAAACAACAAAAAAAACATGAAGTTTAGGCACAAATATTTCAAAATAATTGTCCAATTAGTCCAAATAATTTAAAGTGTGTCTGTTTCCAGGTTGAGTCGGTGTGTGATTTTTCCCATCGACCGTACGTCAGTTATGGTGTTCAGTCCAGTTCTTCCATTTTCTTCTTCCTAAACATCTTAATGTTGTGCACTGTATTTCTAAATGGTTCCCGTTCTTGCCATGTGTACAGTGTGTGCCTGAGCCTTATGTAAAAAGCTCTTCCGGATGACTCACTCCCTCTGAACCTGATCACCGTGTGGGAGGAGACACAATAAAAATACAGAACCGGAACATTCCGACGCTCCGGCTTATGTTTTACACTTTATCACATGTGGTAAAATGTCCCTTTCAGTTCCTCTAGATCTTTTTTGCTTTTGCACTCTCCTCTTGCAACTTGGTGAGAAGTGAGTCATCATTTGAACCAACTAAAAGTGGAGACGAGAAGCACCTTTGGAACTAAATTACTTTTCTTTTTGCGCTATAAAACAAACATGTACCAATCTTTCATAATGTCTGATAAAATGGGTTGGATAATAATTTCACAACCTATTTCACACAAAATGCAATCTTACCCGATAGTATTTTATTTAAAGGTGCAATATAGCCATGTTTTGACTGGCTTTGGTCCACGGACTGGTTCATCTCAGCAATTCACTAAAAGACGAGACGTGTTTAAAGTTAGAGTGAGCAGGAAACTACTACTGTCTGTTTTTCGATAATCAAGAAGCGGCTAATGCTAACATGGGCTCTCTTTGTTTTGCTGTGTCTGTCGATTCAACATTCTCTCGACGTTAGCGTCACGCTGCACTTTTTCACCCCCCAACGCAGTTCTGTCGAGATCTGGTTAGCAAACCTGTTCCAAAGCTCTAACCTTAACCAAATCAACTGTTCTTAACACCATAATGGGCTTTAGGGGGGGAAAGCCTCCTTTTCTTGGCTGACTCCACGTTCTTTGTGGCGTTTTTCCTAAAGCGAACCTGGAGTTGATGAGGGCCAGAGAAGAAGACCAGGATAGAATATCGTTACTTAGCAAAATCAAAGACGGTATACAGTTTGGAGTACATAAAGGTTTTATACTTAAGTGTTTGGCCAGTTTTCATTTTTTGACAATCTGCCTCTTCTTCAAGATTTTATGAGCAAAGCAGCTGATGATAAAACATGTATGAATTCAATAGTGCCAGTTATCGCAGTGACATATACACATGATGTAACTCCCAAGTTTTTTATGATATTGTTTTGTATCAGTCCCATTAGGCACACAAAGCACATAGCTTTACTGCTAGAACTTTTTCAACCACAAATCTAAAAGTCATTTCTAGAGAAGAGTAAACGTATTGGATACATCTTACACGCGGTGCATCAGTTCATTTTAAGCAAAGTGGAAAAGTGCTCTTTTTTCATGGTTCAGCACCTGCCCCTTAAATGTCAACCATGCCTGCCCCTGTCAGAGCAGACACTTCAAACGCGCCAGAAATACATATTTAACCATTAAAGGGACTTACAAAAACTTGAAGACAGCGGATATGCATTTGGACCGTACCAATCGAGACCAAATCGAACCAGTGGAAACTTGGCGTATGTGACTTTTCTAGTGGATGTTCTGTTCTGATATGGATATTTTTTTACTTTTATGTGACGTATTCATTGTTCATTGTTTTATTGTTTTATGTTGCATCGAATCACAAAGACAAGTTCCCATGTTTGTGAATTTTGTTCATTGACGATGGCAATAAACCTCTGATTCTGATTCTGTTTTAATGATTCTTCCTTGAAAAATACTCATAATGACTTGAGATTTTAAAACCTTGCAATCATAAACTGTCTCAGCTCTAAAAATGGTCAATGTTTTATATTTCACGTATTAAAAAAAAAGGTATATCATTCCCCTCAAAAACAGACATTTTATTCCTGGGAGTACGGTAAATTCAAAAGAAAACCCATTGACTGTAACCAAGACTGTACAAAATATGGGCAGAAATCAAACAAATGTAACAGGTCTTCTTCTTCCTCTTATCAGAACCTGCAGTCAGGATCAGTCTATAGTTGTATTATAAATAGTTCAGAAGAAATAGTTGGTGATGGAGGTTATCACACAGGGCACCTTAAATCAACCATTTGTGCTCCACCACCAAATAGCAGCGCCAGCTCACACCTTACAGAGACTTTGCTGATAGATTTCCAACAAGCCATTTCCGTCACTCCCAAGGTGTAATTAAAACTGGTGTAACTCTGTGTAATGCTCCCCTGCCGAATCGCTCTCTTCCTATCGATCCCTGCTCCTTTAAACCACGACATTTGATAAAAGAGTCCTCCTGTATACAATTATGCATGGAATCAATCCTATAGGAGCGGGAAGGAAAATGGCCACTTGCACTTTAATCTGACTGAACGATACTTCATAATTACAGCGGGGTCGTTACGGCCTGTTTATAAAATGACGGTTTCATCAATGCCTATTACATGCTATAATTAGATTCTGCAGTCAAGATAAAGCAAGGACAAAGGCAAAGTGCTTTCCCTGTGAAGTCCACCCTCAGCAGTTGTGATAATTGCATAATATTTCCTCTCATTCAACCTTTAATTGTGGCATATGTGAAGTCGTGTATGGAGAGTTGGCGTTTTGCACCAGTAATCGAAGCGGAAACAAGAGCTAAACGATATTATGTCCAAGGATACAAGGAACAAGTGACACAAACAACATCTTGCAACTAAATCAGAGTGTCTGAAGCGTGCACGCATATCTACAGTACCTAGATATCACTAACTATCGGGGTAAGTCTCCTCTTGTCTCCATAGAGATGTTGTTTTGCCAGCAATGTTGCATGGTATAGCATCCAGTGTCTCTGTCTCTATGAAGACAAGAAGATAACGCCGATGTGTACGTCTGTGTGTGTGCGAAGGGGGCCTGTGATGGGTGTGTGGGGGAAGGGGGCCCGTGATGGGTGTGTGTGCGAAGGGGGCCTGTGATGGGTGTGTGGGCGAAGGGGGCCTGTGATGGGTGTGTGTGCGAAGGGGGCCTGTGATGGGTGTGTGTGCGAAGGGGGCCTGTGATGGGTGTGTGGGGGAAGGGGGCCTGTGATGGGTGTGTGTGCGAAGGGGGCCTGTGATGGGTGTGTGGGCGAAGGGGGCCTGTGATGGGTGTGTGGGCGAAGGGGGCCTGTGATGGGTGTGTGTGCGAAGGGGGCCTGTGATGGGTGTGTGGGCGAAGGGGGCCTGTGATGGGTGTGTGGGCGAAGGGGGCCTGTGATGGGTGTGTGTACGAAGGGGGCCTGTGATGGGTGTGTGGGCGAAGGGGGCCTGTGATGGGTGTGTGTACGAAGGGGGCCTGTGATGGGTGTGTGGGCGAAGGGGGCCTGTGATGGGTGTGTGGGGGAAGGGGGCCTGTGATGGGTGTGTGGGCGAAGGGGGCCTGTGATGGGTGTGTGTGCGAAGGGGGCCTGTGATGGGTGTGTGTACGAAGGGGGCCTGTGATGGGTGTGTGGGCGAAGGGGGCCTGTGATGGGTGTGTGTGCGAAGGGGGCCTGTGATGGGTGTGTGTGCGAAGGGGGCCTGTGATGGGTGTGTGGGCGAAGGGGGCCTGTGATGGGTGTGTGTGCGAAGGGGGCCTGTGATGGGTGTGTGGGCGAAGGGGGCCCGTGATGGGTGTGTGTGCGAAGGGGGCCTGTGATGGGTGTGTGGGGGAAGGGGGCCTGTGATGGGTGTGTGGGCGAAGGGGGCCTGTGATGGGTGTGTGTGCGAAGGGGGCCTGTGATGGGTGTGTGGGCGAAGGGGGCCTGTGATGGGTGTGTGTGCGAAGGGGGCCTGTGATGGGTGTGTGGGCGAAGGGGGCCTGTGATGGGTGTGTGGGGGAAGGGGGCCTGTGATGGGTGTGTGGGCGAAGGGGGCCTGTGATGGGTGTGTGTGCGAAGGGGGCCTGTGATGGGTGTGTGGGCGAAGGGGGCCCGTGATGGGTGTGTGGGCGAAGTGGGCCTGTGATGGGTGTGTGTGCGAAGGGGGCCTGTGATGGGTGTGTGGGCGAAGGGGGCCCGTGATGGGTGTGTGTGCGAAGGGGGCCTGTGATGGGTGTGTGGGCGAAGGGGGCCCGTGATGGGTGTGTGGGCGAAGGGGGCCTGTGATGGGTGTGTGTGCGAAGGGGGCCTGTGATGGGTGTGTGGGCGAAGGGGGCCTGTGATGGGTGTGTGTGCGAAGGGGGCCTGTGATGGGTGTGTGTGCGAAGGGGGCCTGTGATGGGTGTGTGGGCGAAGGGGGCCTGTGATGGGTGTGTGTGCGAAGGGGGCCTGTGATGGGTGTGTGTGCGAAGGGGGCCTGTGATGGGTGTGTGGGCGAAGGGGGCCTGTGATGGGTGTGTGTGCGAAGGGGGCCTGTGATGGGTGTGTGGGCGAAGGGGGCCCGTGATGGGTGTGTGTGCGAAGGGGGCCTGTGATGGGTGTGTGTACGAAGGGGGCCTGTGATGGGTGTGTGGGCGAAGGGGGCCTGTGATGGGTGTGTGTGCGAAGGGGGCCTGTGATGGGTGTGTGTGCGAAGGGGGCCTGTGATGGGTGTGTGTGCGAAGGGGGCCTGTGATGGGTGTGTGGGCGAAGGGGGCCTGTGATGGGTGTGTGGGCGAAGGGGGCCTGTGATGGGTGTGTGGGCGAAGGGGGCCTGTGATGGGTGTGTGTGCGAAGGGGGCCTGTGATGGGTGTGTGTGCGAAGGGGGCCTGTGATGGGTGTGTGGGCGAAGGGGGCCTGTGATGGGTGTGTGTGCGAAGGGGGCCTGTGATGGGTGTGTGGGCGAAGGGGGCCCGTGATGGGTGTGTGTGCGAAGGGGGCCTGTGATGGGTGTGTGGGGGAAGGGGGCCTGTGATGGGTGTGTGGGCGAAGGGGGCCTGTGATGGGTGTGTGTGCGAAGGGGGCCTGTGATGGGTGTGTGTGCGAAGGGGGCCTGTGATGGGTGTGTGGGCGAAGGGGGCCTGTGATGGGTGTGTGTGCGAAGGGGGCCTGTGATGGGTGTGTGGGCGAAGGGGGCCTGTGATGGGTGTGTGTGCGAAGGGGGCCTGTGATGGGTGTGTGGGCGAAGGGGGCCTGTGATGGGTGTGTGTGCGAAGGGGGCCTGTGATGGGTGTGTGGGCGAAGGGGGCCCGTGATGGGTGTGTGGGCGAAGGGGGCCTGTGATGGGTGTGTGGGCGAAGGGGGCCTGTGATGGGTGTGTGTGCGAAGGGGGCCTGTGATGGGTGTGTGGACGAAGGGGGCCCGTGATGGGTGTGTGGGCGAAGGGGGCCTGTGATGGGTGTGTGTGCGAAGGGGGCCTGTGATGGGTGTGTGGGCGAAGGGGGCCTGTGATGGGTGTGTGGGCGAAGGGGGCCTGTGATGGGTGTGTGTGCGAAGGGGGCCCGTGATGGGTGTGTGTGCGAAGGGGGCCTGTGATGGGTGTGTGGGCGAAGGGGGCCTGTGATGGGTGTGTGGGCGAAGGGGGCCCGTGATGGGTGTGTGTGCGAAGGGGGCCTGTGATGGGTGTGTGGGCGAAGGGGGCCTGTGATGGGTGTGTGTGCGAAGGGGGCCTGTGATGGGTGTGTGGGCGAAGGGGGCCTGTGATGGGTGTGTGGGCGAAGGGGGCCTGTGATGGGTGTGTGTGCGAAGGGGGCCTGTGATGGGTGTGTGGGCGAAGGGGGCCCGTGATGGGTGTGTGGGCGAAGGGGGCCTGTGATGGGTGTGTGGGCGAAGGGGGCCTGTGATGGGTGTGTGTGCGAAGGGGGCCCGTGATGGGTGTGTGTGCGAAGGGGGCCTGTGATGGGTGTGTGGGCGAAGGGGGCCTGTGATGGGTGTGTGTGCGAAGGGGGCCTGTGATGGGTGTGTGGGCGAAGGGGGCCTGTGATGGGTGTGTGGGCGAAGGGGGCCTGTGATGGGTGTGTGTGCGAAGGGGGCCCGTGATGGGTGTGTGTGCGAAGGGGGCCTGTGATGGGTGTGTGGGCGAAGGGGGCCTGTGATGGGTGTGTGGGCGAAGGGGGCCTGTGATGGGTGTGTGTGCGAAGGGGGCCTGTGATGGGTGTGTGGGCGAAGGGGGCCTGTGATGGGTGTGTGTGCGAAGGGGGCCTGTGATGGGTGTGTGGGGGGCCAGAGGAAGACCGGGGACAGAGCTGCAATACCAGTCTGAGCCAGTGGAAGCAGCGTTTTGATGGCTACACCTAAAATGAACTTATCTCCAGCTCCTGCTTGAATAAATGAGCCAGCACCTCGACTGCCTCGACTGCTGCTTTTGTGATTAGGCCCGAACCACCAATCACAGGACAGCACACCATAACAAACACAATGACGCCGATTAACACACTTCAATCTGTTTTTGTGGCAATATTTCGGTTTTGAAAAAATAAATAGGTGCAGAGGGAAAGATGTCTGTGCTGGATTTGACAAAAGTTTGATTGTTCGACTTG
Source organism: Eucyclogobius newberryi (assembly GCF_026437365.1). NCBI lineage: Eukaryota > Metazoa > Chordata > Actinopteri > Gobiiformes > Gobiidae > Eucyclogobius > Eucyclogobius newberryi. The sequence goes on along the minus strand of NW_027315735.1, from coordinate 803,425 downwards.
TTCCGCTGTTGTGTCGTTTTGTTCGATTCTCTTCTTGACGTTCGGCCTTTCTACATTGATAATGCTTCAAACTCAATTCAGAGAACTCAAACGTCTCACAATCACATCAACATTTGAAGATTCACCAAAGCCCCACAGACCAAGGCATTACAGTTCAAATCGAGTCATAGCAACTGATTTGAAATCTATAACACAATATCTATTGGTTGCAATCCAATCTCCTTATTACAAAATTGTTAAGTCTTAGCTTTAAATTAACTTTTAAACAATTGCTCAACATTTCCAAACATGGTTCATCTTTTATTTTCTCACAAATAATGACATGTAATTATAAGTATGTAGCAAAAAATTCTGGGTTTGGAAGTTTTTCAATTCATTATTTAGCTTCTTGACCCTATTTCACATCTATTTTCTGGTTGCATAAGACTCAGAAGTGATAAGTAAAAGCAAGAAAGACAATAATTCAGCTTTTATCATCATCACTATGCATTTCCAAACTGCACTTTGCAATTCATATTTGAATGGCACATTAAGCCCCTCCTCTTCCTCTGTAGAACGGGCCATATGTTGGTTGTAGCTCAGAGCCACGTTCCCACAGAGTTGTGCTGAGGGATGACACAGGGTGACCTAAGCTTTACCTGCACCTGCACCTGCACCTGCACCTGCACCTGCACCTGCACCTGCACCTGCACCTGCACCTGCACCTGCACCTGCACCTGCACCTGCACCTGCACCTGTACCTGCACCTGCACCTGCACCTGCCTAAAAAGCCCCTAGGCTAACAAAGCAATGTGCTCGCTGTGAACACAATTTGACCACATAAGGAGTTTGGTGATAGTTTATAGACATGAAAACTGCGCAGGAGAAAATTCAAACGAGCACTCATGTATAGGTTGATGAAACGCGCGTGAATGACGCAAAATACAACTCCAGGTATATATCTGATGAAGTGTATATTCATCAAAAATATAAACAGAGTTTTATTCACATTATTAACACATTGCGTCTCTTGGCTGGCCTGGGAACGCCTCGGGATCTCGCGACCCGGGCCAGAAGATGGATGGATGGACCATTGATTGACAAGTGTCAAGATAATAAAACAATATACAATAAAATTACAATAAACTATACATTCAAAGTTTAAATGATTATAAGAATGCTTGGATTAGATCCCTGGCACCCTCTGCTGGCAACAGAAGGGAGTGAAAATGGCAAATTAGCAGCACGGTGCCGACAAGATTGTTCTAAAGATCTTTTTAAGAATGGGGGAAAATGCAGGTTTGTATTTTGAGGTGAAATCTGCATAATCCGACGGTTGAAAGCTTGAAGACATAAGCTGTTAGTTTGATGTTTTGTCTTTTCTCTATTTTTACATGTTTTATCTGGATCTTGTTGAGTCTAAAATAAAGCTAGAAGGATTTTGTCATTTGGTCAACAAACATTACTCATGATTCTTCTGTTTTACAATCGGTTTGGCTGTACTGTTTTGACTGCAGCAGCTTAACTTAGTGCCCAATGATCAAAAGGCTTCTAGTAGACGTAACGGCTTCATGCACAAGACAAGGCAAAACTATAGCAACGGAGCTCATAAATAAACATAATGTAAGCCAACCCAATAAAGGGAGCTTATATGTTCTTTAATGTCATAGCTTCAGGTTATTGTTTTCATCTGTGGTCTACATTACTACTACATTCTCTCAAGCTGTACTTGTGTATTCATAGTAAATGATCAAGCCTGCAGGTATTTGTGAGGGAAGCGCTGATGAGATGCTGTGGATAGAAGGCTTAGAATTAGGCTGTAGAATATTTACAATTATTACAAGTGAGTGAATCTACACATCTATATAAGCCTCTATTCTTATGCCAAATGAAATATTGTTTGATTTGAACAGCTACCATACAATGATTATGCAAAATGATGTCATCTGGAGTAGAGTGTACTGGCAAGACTAGTAAACTGTAAAAAGGACGATTAAACTCATAACTCTAACAAATCGCGAGATAAATTAATCATTTCTGCTGTTAATCCTTTAAAATCCTCCTAAATGTATTAGTTGACTACCAGAAATATCGACCAAAACACCATCGACTGATTCATCGACTAACCAACTAAAAGGTCCACAGCCAAATCCAGTTGATTACAATTACATGTAACTTCCCGTATCACCAATTTGTACTTCAGTAATACTATTTTTCATGCAACCGTGCGTATACACTTCTTGACTACCCTACCCAACCTCTGCCAGTACTTCATTACTGTATTTCCATTCCTTTATTGTCGTTCAATCCGTTTTCCTAACTACAACACACCTGGTGCCTTTTCATAACCTCCTCTGCAGCTCCTGCTCTCTCGGTGAGTCAACATTTTGCACGAATGCAAACTTTTGATTGGCTTTTCCACCCACACACACACATCCATCATCTAATAAAGCCCCCGCGCTCCCTCTCCAGCCATTAATCTCAACGTGCCAATCAAATTCATCAACACCAGCGCCTGAGAAACTCCCCCACATGAACTTGCATCATCTCCCCATCTTCTTGTCCCTCTCCTCCTCGCATCTCTCTGTCGCTCCGGTTGCCATGGGAATGAGCCGATCACACTGACCTAATTAGACAGCCATGCGCCGCTGAAATATGCAGGAGGCGTCGCCGGCGTACAGTGGGACAGCAGGTCAGGGAGGGGAAGAACATGAGGACAAACGACAGCTGCTGGAGAGTTTAGTGGGACATTGGAGAAAGATGGTTGTTTTGTCTGACAAAGTGGATGCAAGGACTGGAGTGAATATGTTAATGCGGTAACAAATATTACATCACTTTTACACTGTATACAATGTCGATAGATTGGGGTATGAAGGTGTTTTTGTACAGGCTTGGGCTGTTGGACTTCTTCATTTTTCTCCTTGTCTTCACGTCTGTATTTGGTACAATATAACACCTTAAGTCTGTGTTTCTGTTGAAACGTGGGGAATAAAGCCGCTATTTCCTATAAATTCAATGGTTTGTTTTCATCAGGGAGGTTTCTTCTTCTTGGATGTGTCAGAAGTTACTCTTGGTCACTCGGCTGGTCATGTTCGGGCTTGTTAGGATTTTAGTTCATCAATTCCCATTTCTGTTTCTATGATCTGACATTATTCAAACATTTAATAACTTTAAATCTAAAAGTGTGCCTGCATCAAGCAATTCCTACTGTCTCTGTGCTGGGAGGGAAAAGCACTGACCAGCTTTTAAGGTCTTTAAGGAAGATGATGCATGCTTTAATATAAATATGCACGATTAAATAGTCTGTTTTTGTCTTCCCATCTTTGCAGCCAATTTAATCTCTGCCACATTCTGATGATAATGTCCTACAAATTAAGAGAGGATGCTCAAGATCCACTTAATCTACTGTAGTGTTTAATCAGATGGAATTCCTCCTCATTGAATCACATCGTTAGTGGCTCAAGTTCATTTTTAAAGCATTACAGCCTCGATCAAAGACTATATGCTCTGGAAGTACTTGGAAATGGAACCACAACCTACTTTTTTTCCTAAAGAAACTGCTTCACAATTACCAGTCAAAAATGGCATGACATAAGTTCCAGTTTACCCATCACAAGTTTAATTGTAATCTCCAAGTCACAGACTGCATATATAGGTTTGTCACGGAAGCAGCTTGGAGCTACAGTATGTGCGACCTGGAAGGGCTTGTATGTTTACACAGACACACACAATTCAAACAGGAGAGGGAGAGAGAGGCGGACTAGTGTGAGAGGTAATGTGAACAGCTGCAGGGAGCATCGCCTCTGCTCACTCTCTGCCCACTCTTCTTCATGTTACCGCAAACACTCTGGACACAGCAGGTGCTACTGGTGATAACATGTGACAGGCCACTTTTCATCGACCAACGGGAACTCAGCTAGACTACACCTGAACCCACATGCACTACGTTTATGAGAGGGTTTGCTAGAAAATATTGTCTGAAAGGCCAATACGTAACACTCTTTTTAGAAATCAAGCTATTAAAATATTCACCCAAACATTCATAATTAACAAAAAAGACACAAGGAAACAGACGAAATTACAGCTACCTTACAGAAGAGACCAAGCAGGTTAATCCCTAGATCTGGCTTTATTAACCCGGAAATTTTAAATAAATTCACCAACACTAATAACAAAAACCTGTTGTTAACCTTTATTATGTTTAAAACTAATCCTATATATTGTGGTTCTATACATTTCTCAGTAGAATTCTTCACATTTATACTTTTTCTGATCTTTTTATTCAGACATTTTGCTGACAATTGCATATTTTAACAATTTTTCCACCCATTTGCCTGACGAAGGCCCAGTTGCCGAAACATTGCCTCCTTATCTGTAAATAAAATGTCACTTGCAAGTTAGACAGTGTGCGGGATTTTCGTTCCTATTAACAATTTCCCCCCCCAAAATGTTTCCAAAATGTTAACTTTTGGAGTACCTCATGGTATTATCCTAGGCCCCGTGCAATTCTTTTGTTTTGGTTTGTCTCTTACCTCTGTCGCTGTCGTACAGATATGCAAACTTGTCCCATTTGTAGTACTCGATGAGGCTGAGAAGCGGGCCCTTGATGTCTGGCCTCATCTGGATGATGAACTGCTGGGTCCCATCCAGAGGGAAACTGGGCGTTATGAAGGAGACATGCAAAGTCCCACAGAACGACGTGATGGTGTTCACCGACTTCTTATCGTAGAATCCAAAAATGGCGTACACTCCTCTCGAGAATTGTGAACAAACTGCGAAGAGAAGGAGAAAAGGATTGTTACTGAAACAGTTTGGTGAGTTTAGGTAAGCAGAGGTGAACTTTGAATGCTTCTGAGCGAGTTAGGCAGATGTTCATGTAATCATAATGCACAAACCCGAAGAACAAGCATGAATCACCAAAGATAATCATTTTGTCATCCACAAACTGAATCATTTTTTGCTTGAAAACATCGCTTTATCATCTGTGATTTATTCATTTATTTAGAAAGTTGAAATACTGTGCTTAATAAATGAGGCACAAAAATAGGTCTACCAGAGCAAGACGCATCAACATTGAGAGGAAATAAACGGTGCTGTTCAGCTCACACGTTTTTTTGTGTGATTTGTTCATTTTTTTTTCATTTTCATCATTTTGTTTTCATTGTACCACTATGTTTTTGTGCTCTTCGAATAGTATCACTCACCAGCATTCAACCCAAAGTATTTGTCCAAGCCAATACAAATCTCACTAGATCAAACTCCACAATTTTATCTTTTGTGGCATCAGATCTTTCCCCATCCCTAGTAATCACATAGCAATTAAATAAACACATATTCACCAACATAACATTTTAATATTAAGTGCTTATTTAATGGCTCTTTTCTTGTAGGCTAGAAAATGTTGAAGACTTTAAACCATGTTTTGCATTTGGTAGATAATATTCTATCTATTCCATCTCTATTCAATTGTTTTATACAAACCATTTTATTGTTCTGTTATATGTATACATTGCACTTTTCCCCCACATAATGTTCCTTTAAGCCATTAACTTCATACATCCAACCCCTGCGTAGCTCCCTCACTCTTGTCATTACTAACAGGCTGCTCTCTTTAAGCTCCAACCAGGGAGCTGTTGTATCCACTGTGAGGATCTACTCTGCTGTACACCCATCTGTGCATTAAACATTTAACTTTCACCCTTACCCTCTAATAGCATTACCCATGTGCAAATTCACCAAAACATGAACGCTTCATGCGTGCAAGCGTTGGCACTGCACTAGCTTGAAGAGTGATAGCTTTTGTTTGACATGTTCTGAATCCATGTTAGCCCTCCTCCAGTAAGAATAAGCTGTGACTCACTACCAGCGCTGCTCTACCAGCAAGAAGCTTTGGAGTGACACCATGCATTATGTGGAATATGGAATATTGACTTCATCTCGGTACAATCAGTGAATAATACTGGTGATATCCTAAATGTTTGCAAATGACAAACAAAGTATACATCATTGGTTTTCCACACCACTGACAACCAATGTATTAATTATAAGTAAATAGAAGTTATATATATTTTAAGATATGTATTTGATAGTTATCTGCATTGTTGACTGTTTGGAAATATTATGTGTGGTAAAATAGGTTCCCCACAATATTTTTGGTGATATTCTGGCATTAAAAACAGACGATTGCATTGTATATTTTTCAAATATACTTTTGAGAAACCCCAAGACACTATACTCAGCTCTATGAAGTTCTCATGATTGTTAATGTCTGAAGAGAAAACTTATAATATATTTGTCCTAAGAAATGTATTTGCTTGTATCATTTTACATTTTCACAACACACTTAAAATATATATTTTTTAAGGACCCCAAGGCACTATACTTGAGGCCGAGATGTTCTCATGATTTTGGATGTCTCAAGAGATGTTGTAAAATGTCTTCGCTTGCATCATTTCCCATTTGCATGACATAATCCAAATAATCCTATTGCAGGCCTATAGTGTTGACTCTGCACCACTCATGTTCAATAATTCATGACCTCTATGCAGGTGGCTCTATACTCTGAATATTTTTGACATTTATTACATGCTGAGCTGAAGCACAGGGAAAGTGGTAGTAGCCCTTAGCATGCAGGTTGTTACGCTAACATAGCACCGGGGTCAGCAGATTGACATGTTGCTTGTAAACCCATATTGACCACATGTGAGTTAATCAGCCTTATTGAGCGGAACATATGTGTTCTCTAATGTAATTAATCTAATGAGTAATTTCCCTGTGTGCACAAAATATGGCCGACATGAGTTGCTGACATAAGGAGTTAGAATAATAGGTGAAGACTTCCAGGAATCATGACAGATCACGACTGCATTGTTTATTTGGATTCACAGTAATATTATACGAACCCCTAAAAAATGGGATCAAATTAATCTACCACTTTTCTTTATTCTTGTTTTGCTTCTTTTGTTCTATGTTTCAAAATTGAGGATGCTTGAAAATGTGTTAAAGAGTTCTATTGTTTTTGTCAAAATTGAGCTATTCATACTGTCTTCCTGTTCCCGAATAACCTCTATACACTTCATCAAGATTTTGCTGCCTTTTTATAGGTAAACCATAATTTACCCATTTTATTGAGCTCTCTGAGTGGTCAGAATTTTAAGCCTAAATCTCTCAAAACTGCCCAGAACAGAATCCTATAATTCATGTCATTTCAAATTTGATTTAGTTTGGAATTCATTATTTGTTATAATATATGTATGAAATAGATGTCAACTGTGTCTTTACCAAACTAAAAATAGATGAAGGTGTCTTTATTCTACACCAATAACATAATTTTAATCATTTCCAATGTCACATCCATAGAATTCTCACATTTGTCATTCAGTTCCTCACATTATCCATCGTTCAGCCTAAAGACCTTACAGAATGTTCTCCACTATTTCTTAAGCTTAACACAATGGCATTACGCTCCTCTAAAACCCTATTTGTTTCTACAGATTACAATCATATCTGATCCACCGCTGCCTGCATTCAAAGCCTTCCGCACATGAAACATTCATATGAATCCCATTAGCTAATTGTCAGCGGACCTATTATTTCACCGTGATAAGAGGCGAGCAATTATTCCACCATCGAGTCACATTTTCCACTCAGAGTACCGGCCCGTTCATGTGGAATTCTAAAGGCAAAGGAGTCCTGGAGGTTTCTCCGTTTGGCCTTGATATTGCTGAGCTCATCAGGTTAACAGCAGGCGGGAGGAGCACGGAGCTTTTATGCAGCGCCAGCATTCGAGTCTTTCCAAAATCAGGGCTAATCCATACGGCCACAAGCCAATTATTCTTCCACAAGTTGTCAGCTGTGTGGAGAGTTACGACACGTCCGACCATGGCACTGTCAGCAATGTATTTTGTTAGTGGCAATATGTGTGTTTTGGAACTAAATTTGGATGATGTCAACAATAGTGTAACCATAACCATGGAATCAACTAAGCAAAGGTACGAGCCTCCTGCTGGAGAACTGCTGCATGGTTGATGATCTTTCAGCTACATGGTATGCACACCCAGCTGATGTAGTGAACGACTTCTCATTTCTGGAATAACCATGTGGAAAGACAAATCCCGTGGTCATGGAAAAGACTGTCAGTGTGTTTGAGACATGTACAGGCCAGGTTTCCCGGCTAAGGAGCAGGTCTAGAGCCTACAGACTATCACAAGAACGAATCGCATCTACATCCGGGGCCGGTAGGGGGCTCCTGCAGCCCAGATAAACTCCACCACACACACTCAACACACATCTGTGAGAGAGAGTCTGGAGTGTGGGCCAGTGTGGTCCAATAGACGTGGTTTTCCATCAGGCGGATCACTAAGCACGGACAAAATGTATGATTCATGTCAGCAAAATTGTTAGATTGAATGAATAGAAATGAAGGTTTTGTGATTTCTGTCATGTCTTTGTGATTGTAATACATTTTCTTTCCTGTCGTTTGAAGAACTTTGAATTGCCTTGTGTATGAATTGTGCATCACCTTGAACAGACTTATCTATTAGTAACTCAACTGTGGGTTACTCAAGAACATTGGTGGACTTTGGGTGGAGGTGAATGTGCTGGACTCTCTCTTCATGTCGCTTCACTAATAATGCTGCACTGTTTGATCCGGTGTGTGTGTGTGTGTGTGTGTGACTGAATACTGAAATCAGTCTCCGCCTACTCTCTCCCTGGAGCGATACATTATCATCTGATCACGAGCCTATTCACACATATTCCAAAAAACACATTAATACATACTTTATAGATACAAACACATAACAAAGACAATAGTTTTTTGCAGGGTAATGTGTATGAAGTGTCTTGACACAACAGGACACAACAGCAGAGGTTCCAACCCAACGCTCTGATGAGATGGGGCATTGACCAGCAGGTATGGGCAGGTATGGTCACCCTGAAATCATTCCCTGAGCATTTTCCTAGATTAGAGCCGATACTCAATACCATGCCTGGCCAGTCCATACGACAAACTACATACATACGACATGCTACATACATACGACATGCTACATACATACGACATGCTACATACATACGACATGCTACATACATACGACATGCTACATACATACGACATGCTACATACATACGACATGCTACATACATACGACATGCTACTACAGTCTATACTATTCTCTGCCAAAGTTCAGAAGGGATTTACCAGGCACCAAAATGAAAATGCAAAGGGGACTTATTAAACTTTAATGAGGGTTTAACCTTGTTACAACAGTGTTTCTTCATTCTTTTTGTGTTGTATTGTCCTGCAACTAAGGCTCGAGTGTTTTAGATCAATATTACAATTCGCAATGTACCAAATGTAAAATGATGATCTGCATATTACACTTCAATATAAGTTCAACAACAATTCATCCTTCATCCTTCAACAACAATGATACAAAACTGTGTGTTCACAAACATTTTCTCTGGCTCGTCAGCATATTTCATTGTGTCCCAAATAAGATATTCTGCCCTGCTTTTTAGAACACAACTCCACGATATTCACGGTCTTCTTGTTGGAAGCGCTGTCTAATCCCGCTGCTCGGCCCATGCACTCGCTCGGCTCCTTGTCAGTGAACAGAGCGACTCTCATCCGTCTGTCTATGGCCCCCATTGTCACGTTCCGCTGGCTTTCTTGGCTGACTCCTGGTGGCTTGCACACTGGCAGAGCTCGTTCGGGATTAAAAACTCTTGCAGGTGATGACTTGCAACATGTCATATGCTTTTCCAACAGGAGCTGAGGACGCGGTGAGTGGAATACGAAATCGCTGGTGTTGAAATGTTGAAGATTTTGATCATTTTGAACACTTTTTATTTTTTTTAATCTTGCAAGTTCAACTTTTTCTTCAAAAATACAATGTTATATCATGCAATAATATCATGAATGGTGCCCTAACATTTACATCTCCACAAAGACAAATGGGTTACAGACCTTCAACAAAAATATATGTATAGTTTTCAGATGTAAAAACCTAATTTGATGATAGGCCAGATGCTTTTAATTTACTTTGTCTTTTAATACAATACCATTCGCAATCGTATTTTTGAGAATTCCATTATTCCCTAAGATAAGGCTTTGGAAAAGAATGAAGAACAAGAGGATTTTCCCATTTCTGTCTCAATCGGGAAAAGTTTTAATTAAGAGAGAACGGCCCGACACGAGCGCTAACTCCTCCAAACGGCCAGCACTGTGCCAAAGCTATTAAGCCTGTGTCACATCTGAGTGCTTCTCAATGAAAGCAGGAGGATACGTGGGGCCCTCACGACGCTGACAACACCAGAGCCCAGCGAAATCTGGAGGTCACGCAAAGTAAAGTAACATTGTTTTTCATAGCTCATCATTTACGGGGCATGTGTCTGAGTGGCTACTACTCTCCCCACAGCAAGATGTTTTCAGATGAAATTTCAAGGGCAGGGTGTCCTCTCCGGTTCCTCCCATCACATCCAAAACATGCACACAGGCTAATCCTCCAGCTATTGGCAAGAGCTGTAGCAGGGATGTCCAAACTATGGCCCTTGGTATATGTTGTTGGCCCTCATACTATCAGTTCAATCTGTGCGCAATAAAACCACAATAACATCACATTGCACCGTGATGCAGATGTAAAGCTATTGTCCCAGACCTAAAGCTATTGTCCCAGACCTAAAGCTATTGTCCCAGACCTAATGCTATTGTCTCAGACCTAAAGCTATTGTCCCAGACCTAAAGCTATTGTCCCAGACCTAAAGCTATTGTCCCGGACCTAAAGCTATTGTCCCGGACCTAAAGCTATTGTCCCAGACCTAAAGCTATTGTCCCAGACCTAAAGCTATTGTCCCAGACCTAAAGCTATTGTCCTGGACCTAAAGCTATTGTCCCAGACCTAAAGCTATTGTCCCAGACCTAAAGCTATTGTCCCAGACCTAAA
>NW_027315735.1:755000-782500 GCF_026437365.1 Eucyclogobius newberryi | reverse complement strand
AGCTGCGTTTGAAATGCGGAGGGAGAAAAACAGCTGCAGAAACAGAGATAGAGACGTCAGGACAGTTCTGTCCAGACAAGAGGAAAGAGGACGCTTCAGTACAGGTGCACTCCTGACCACAACCTTTAGGACAACAGTCTCAGTGCAGGTCCACTCCTGACCACAACCTTTAGGACAACAGTCTCAGTGCAGGTCCACTCCTGACCACAACCTTTAGGACAACAGTCTCAGTGCAGGTCCACTCCTGACCACAACCTTTAGGACAACAGTCTCAGTGCAGGTCCACTCCTGACCACAACCTTTAGGACAACAGTCTCAGTGCAGGTCCACTCCTGACCACAACCTTTAGGACAACAGTCTCAGTGCAGGTCCACTCCTGACCACAACCTTTAGGACAACAGTCTCAGTGCAGGTCCACTCCTGACCACAACCTTTAGGACAACAGTCTCAGTGCAGGTCCACTCCTGACCACAACCTTGAGGACAACAGTCTCAGTGCAGGTCCACTCCTGACCACAACCTTTAGGACAATAGTCTCAGTGCAGGTCCACTCCTGACCACAACCTTGAGGACAACAGTCTCAGTGCAGGTCCACTCCTGACCACAACCTTTAGGACAACAGTCTCAGTGCAGGTCCACTCCTGACCACAACCTTTAGGACAACAGTCTCAGTGCAGGTCCACTCCTGACCACAACCTTTAGGACAATAGTCTCAGTGCGGGTCCACTCCTGACCACAACCTTGAGGACAACAGTCTCAGTGCAGGTCCACTCCTGACCACAACCTTTAGGACAACAGTCTCAGTGCAGGTCCACTCCTGACCACAACCTTGAGGACAACAGTCTCAGTGCAGGTCCACTCCTGACCACAACCTTTAGGACAACAGTCTCAGTGCAGGTCCACTCCTGACCACAACCTTTAGGACAACAGTCTCAGTGCAGGTCCACTCCTGACCACAACCTTTAGGACAATAGTCTCAGTGCAGGTCCACTCCTGACCACAACCTTGAGGACAACAGTCTCAGTGCAGGTCCACTCCTGACCACAACCTTTAGGACAACAGTCTCAGTGCAGGTCCACTCCTGACCACAACCTTTAGGACAATAGTCTCAGTGCAGTTCTACTCCTGACCACAACCTTTAGGACAATAGTCTCAGTGCAGTTCTACTCCTGACCACAACCTTTAGGACAACAGTCTCAGTGCAGGTCCACTCCTGACCACAACCTCTAGGACAACAGTCTCAGTGCAGTTCTACTCCTGACCACAACCTTTAGGACAATAGTCTCAGTGTAGGTCCACGCCTGACCACAACCTTTAGGACAACAGTCTCAGTGCAGGTCCACTCCTGACCACAACCTTTAGGACGTCTGAAAGTGTATGGACTCTTAAAAGTGTAGAGTGGACTCTTAAAAGTGTATGGTGGACTCTTAAAAGTTCATGGTGGACTCTTAAAAGTGTAGAGTGGACTCTTAAAAATGCATAGTGGACTCTTAAAAGTTTATGGTGGACTCTTAAAAGTTTATGGTGGACTCTTAAAAGTGTATAGTGGACTCTTAAAAGTGTATAGTCGACTCTTAAAAGTGTATGGTGGACTCTCAAAAGTTTATGGTGGACTCTTAAAAGTGTATAGTGGACTCTTAAAAGTGTATGGTGGACTCTTAAAAGTTCATGGTGGACTCTTAAAAGTGTAGAGTGGACTCTTAAAAATGCATAGTGGACTCTTAAAAGTTTATGGTGGACTCTTAAAAGTTTATGGTGGACTCTTAAAAGTGTAGAGTGGACTCTTAAAAATGCATAGTGGACTCTTAAAAGTTTATGGTGGACTCTTAAAAGTGTATGGTGGACTCTTAAAAGTTTATGGCGGACTCTTAAAAGTGTAGAGTGGACTCTTAAAAGTGTATGGTGGACTCCTAAAAGTGTAGAGTGGACTCTTAAAAGTGTATAGTCGACTCTTAAAAGTGTATGGTGGACTCTTAAAAGTGTATGGTGGACTCTTAAAAGTGTAGAGTGGACTCTTAAAAGTGTATAGTCGACTCTTAAAAGTGTATGGTGGACTCTTAAAAGTGTATAGTCGACTCTTAAAAGTGTATGGTGGACCCTTAAAAGTGTAGAGTGGACTCTTAAAAGTGTAGAGTGGACTCTTAAAAGTGTATGGTGGACTTTTAAAAGTGTATGGTGGACTCTTAAAAGTGTATGGTGGACTCTTAAAAGTGTATAGTCGACTCTTAAAAGTGTATGGTGGACTCTTAAAAGTGTAGAGTGGACTCTTAAAAGTGTATGGTGGACTCTTAAAAGTGTATAGTGGACTCTTAAAAGTTCATGGTGGACTCTTAAAAGTTCATGGTGGACTCTTAAAAGTGTAGAGTGGACTCTTAAAAGTTCATGGTGGACTCTTAAAAGTTCATGGTGGACTCTTAAAAGTGTAGAGTGGACTCTTAAAAATGCATAGTGGACTCTTAAAAGTTTATGGTGGACTCTTAAAAGTGTAGAGTGGACTCTTAAAAATGCATAGTGGACTCTTAAAAGTTTATGGTGGACTCTTAAAAGTGTAGAGTGGACTCTTAAAAGTGTATAGTCGACTCTTAAAAGTGTATGGTGGACTCTTAAAAGTTTATGGCGGACTCTTAAAAGTGTAGAGTGGACTCTTAAAAGTGTATGGTGGACTCTTAAAAGTGTATGGTGGACTCTTAAAAGTGTAGAGTGGACTCTTAAAAGTGTATAGTCGACTCTTAAAAGTGTATGGTGGACTCTTAAAAGTGTATAGTCGACTCTTAAAAGTGTATGGTGGACCCTTAAAAGTGTAGAGTGGACTCTTAAAAGTGTATGGTGGACTTTTAAAAGTGTATGGTGGACTCTTAAAAGTGTATGGTGGACTCTTAAAAGTGTATAGTCGACTCTTAAAAGTGTATGGTGGACTCTTAAAAGTGTAGAGTGGACTCTTAAAAGTGTATGGTGGACTCTTAAAAGTGTATAGTGGACTCTTAAAAGTTCATGGTGGACTCTTAAAAGTTCATGGTGGACTCTTAAAAGTGTATAGTCGACTCTTAAAAGTGTATGGTGGACTCTTAAAAGTGTATAGTCGACTCTTAAAAGTGTATGGTGGACTCTTAAAAGTGTAGAGTGGACTCTTAAAAGTGTATGGTGGACTCTTAAAAGTGTATAGTGGACTCTTAAAAGTTCATGGTGGACTCTTAAAAGTTCATGGTGGACTCTTAAAAGTGTATGGTGGACTCTTAAAAGTGTATGGTGGACTCTTAAAAGTTCATGGTGGACTCTTAAAAGTTCATGGTGGACTCTTAAAAGTGTATGGTGGACTCTTAAAAGTGTATGGTGGACTCTTAAAAGTGTATAGTGGACTCTTAAAAGTTCATGGTGGACTCTTAAAAGTTCATGGTGGACTCTTAAAAGTGTAGAGTGGACTCTTAAAAGTGTATGGTGGACTCTTAAAAGTTCATGGTGGACTCTTAAAAGTGTAGAGTGGACTCTTAAAAGTGTATAGTCGACTCTTAAAAGTGTATGGTGGACTCTTAAAAGTGTATAGTGGACTCTTAAAAGTTCATGGTGGACTCTTAAAAGTTCATGGTGGACTCTTAAAAGTGTATGGTGGACTCTTAAAAGTGTATGGTGGACTCTTAAAAGTGTATGGTGGACTCTTAAAAGTGTATAGTGGACTCTTAAAAGTTCATGGTGGACTCTTAAAAGTGTATGGTGGACTCTTAAAAGTTCATGGTGGACTCTTAAAAGTGTATGGTGGACTCTTAAAAGTGTATGGTGGACTCTTAAAAGTGTATAGTGGACTCTTAAAAGTTCATGGTGGACTCTTAAAAGTTCATGGTGGACTCTTAAAAGTGTAGAGTGGACTCTTAAAAGTGTATGGTGGACTCTTAAAAGTTCATGGTGGACTCTTAAAAGTGTAGAGTGGACTCTTAAAAATGCATAGTGGACTCTTAAAAGTTCATGGTGGACTCTTAAAAGTGTATGGTGGACTCTTAAAAGTGTATAGTGGACTCTTAAAAGTTCATGGTGGACTCTTAAAAGTTCATGGTGGACTCTTAAAAGTGTATCGTCGACTCTTAAAAGTGTATGGTGGACTCTAGATTTTATTACTGGTCAACTTCTCATTTCAGAATAAGTTTCCGGTGGGACAATTTTTGGGTGGAAAGTCTGCCACTTTCTTGTTTCCATGGAAATGCATTTGCTTTTGGCTGGAATGTTACCCAGTATTTGATCAAGAGTACTTTTTTATATCATATGTTGTCTTCATCTAAGCGTAAACTGACATTATGGAGTGCTTTGATGAGTTTAGATCACTTGGTTAAGGTCTGGGATCGAGACCCACACGGACCTTCAACTATTAAGTTCTTTTCATGTTTAAAGTTTTTAGAGTCAGAGATTGCAGTCTGTGGTGTTCATTACAGAGCCTTTTATTCAACAGCAGCAGTTTTATGGTTGGAATGTTTCGATTGGCTGACCCTCTCCTCTGCGCCGTTTCCTGCTCCGAGCTCTGATTGGCTGCCCTGCCCTCTTCTCTATCTCTGATTGGATGCTGGCTCTCTTTACCTGTTGTCTCATTGGTTATTTTTGTTGAACTGGTGTATGATTGGCTGAATGTAGAAAGTGAGCGGAAGCATAGCACAAGTGCAGACGGAGCACAGAGAAGAGCACGCCATGCCATCTGACCATCCGACAAAAAGGCCTTTTCTAGAGCAAAAGGGCTGATGGACTGGCAAAAAGTGGCATTCACAACATGTGCGGAATAAAAGACATGTTAAGTATCTTTAAAGGTCCCATAACATGCAAAATCGACTTTTCAGAGCTTTTAACCTTCTTACATTGCTATTTGTGCGTCATATATGTCCAGAGTGTTTTTTTTGATTGATTCCTGCAGTGTTTAGCTTTAGTACAGACTATCTCCTTTCCTCCAATCTCCAAACTGACAGGCGGTGTTCACAGGACCGCGTCATAAGGGCAAGCACGCGTCATCATCCCCCCTCTCCACCCCCTCCCCATCCGCCTCCCGTCTGCCGCCCCCTTCCCCCCGGCTCAGTGCTGCTGTCTCCCCACAAGCCCATTCCGGAGTTTTTCTGCTTCGATTTACGAGGAAACACGGCTCAAAGAGGCCCAAAACGTCATGAATGATATCGCACTCTTTACTATTTTCACAATGGGGAAGGTTTATGTGGCAGTTGATGCAGCAACCGGGAAAATAAACAGAGGGAAGTTTTATCCGATACCGAAAAACCAGGAAATAAGAGCGCGATGGACATAAGACTTTTATATATATATATATATATATATATATATATATATATATATATATATATATATATATATATATATAGATCTATAGATCTATAGATCTATATATATATCTGTTCTGCGCACGCTGTAGAATAAACACCAGATTTATTTAGTCTCAAAGTAGACTCTTTCTCACTCACTCCGCGCTGCTCCGCGGAGCTTACAGCAGACAGCTGTGGGGCCTACGTCACGGGTGGGCGGGGCACACACGCGCTCTGAGACTACGTCACGGGTGGGCGGGGCACACACGCTCTCTGAGACTACGTCACGGGTGGGCGGGGCACACACGCGCTCTGAGACTACGTCACGGGTGGGCGGGGCACACACGCACTCTGAGACTACGTCACAGGTTGGGCGGGGCACACACGCGCTCTGAGACTACGTCACGGGTGGGCGGGGCACACACGCTCTCTGAGACTACGTCACGGGTGGGCGGGGCACACACGCTCTCTGAGACTACGTCACGGGTGGGCGGGGCACACACGCTCTCTGAGACTACGTCACGGGTGGGCGGGGCACACACGCGCTCTGAGACTACGTCACGGGTGGGCGGGGCACACACGCTCTCTGAGACTACGTCACGGGTGGGCGGGGCACACACGCGCTCTGAGACTACGTCACGGGTGGGCGGGGCACACACGCGCTCTGAGACTACGTCACGGGTGGGCGGGGCACACACGCTCTCTGAGACTACGTCACGGGTGGGCGGGGCACACACGCTCTCTGAGACTACGTCACGGGTGGGCGGGGCACACACGCTCTCTGAGACTACGTCACGGGTGGGCGGGGCACACACGCGCTCTGAGACTACGTCACGGGTGGGCGGGGCACACACGCGCTCTGAGACTACGTCACGGGTTGGGCGGAGGAGCCAGATGGCTCTTCACAAGGGTGGGGGCGAATATCAAACCAAGCCGTCTGCATTTCTGGGTTGGTGAGGAGGTCCAAGGTCTGGGTGATATTTCTTAACTATTATGTTAAGGGTGTTGCACAACACTTATTATTATCAATGATACACTTAGGATAGACTACGAAACGTGAAAAAAAGCATGTTATGGCACTTTTAACCAGGAATAGAAAACGACATGAAAACAACAGCTTATCGTTCATTGATTATTCAAACAATGAATTGAAAATAAAATGGTGTAAAAGTACGATGTGGTTGTCAGTGTAGCAGTGGCTCAGTGGAGAGGTTATATTCATCTACAAAGTTAAAGCAGAGCAACTACAGGACAAACAGGAGCTCATTGAGCAACTGTCTGCTGAATGTAAGACCATGTGTTTTGCACAAAGCCCACACTGCAAATACTAACATTTCTTTATATTATGGCTGGCTTCTTGTACACTATGTGAAAGGGGCTGAATCAACAAAGTCCAATTGTACTCACAGCTTTAAAAATATTCCAGCAGACTGCAAATAATGTCTGTTCCGCAGAGGTGACTACTCAGAAAATTAGAATATCATTAAAAAAATGCCAATATTTCTTGTCATTCATTAAAAAAAAAAGTCAAATCTGGATATAGTTTTCATTAGACATAGAGTGAAATATGAAATATATTATATAAATATAAGTATGGATTACAGACAATAAAACAAAAAAACGATATCCCTCATAAAAAGTTAATATTACATAAGATTAATTTTAAAAGTATATATTTTACACAGTGCAGAGGCAATCAACCTGTGGCACTGCTCTGGCGTCATGACGTGCAGTGTTGGATCTGGTGACTCTCATCTTCCTTTTGACAATAAACCATGGATTCTCTGTGGGGTTCAGGTCAAGAAAGTTTGCAGGCCAATCACGTACAGCGGTTGTTGATCAACACCATGGTCATTGAACCACCTTTTGGTGCCTTTGGCCGGGTGGGCAGGTGCACAGCTCTTGTGAACAGGTACAAACAGAGACGCTAAGGGAAGTCCACACAAACAATAATTATAATACCAACAGACATCTAGGAAAATTGGTAAAAACTACAGAAAATGTTCACTGTTAAAGGACAAGCTCCTAAAACAATGGATAACAGCCTGAATGTGAATTTGGAGTCTTTGCAGGTTCCTCAGCCTGAAACAGGGTTGTGACCAGAAGCCAGCCCCCTCCACCCTAACTATTGTCGAACAGGGTGTTAATAACGACCAGACTGAGGATGCTGTCGAAGATGACAGCTGGTCAGGTTCTCCATCTGAAACTAGGCCCAGGGATGTAAGAGGCCCTTTCCCCACAAGGTTTCACAAAAACTGGCAACAGACGACTCAAGCTCCAAGAAACCGGCTCCCAGAAAGAAGAGGCGCAAATACCGTTGGACAGATTAAAGGTAAACCAGCCACTGGCAACTTGCCCCATCTGGACATGAGGGTATAGAACAAATTCCTCACCGCTACATCTACAGTAGAAACAGGAGCGAGAGAAGACCTATCTTACAGGAAGGGTTCCACGTGAAAGAAGGCATGGAAACAGACCATTTTATCCGAGAAGCAGCATGGAGGAGCTTAAACCAAAGAAGGCTACATCAGAAAGGAGAAAGAAAAGCACAAGTTTGTGTCGGCTCCTCTTCCCAAAGAACAAATCTGGATTGTGAGAGAAGAGAAACTAAGGCAACAGGAATCATCTCAGCAGGTCAAGTGAAATATAGATTTTTCTTTCCAAACCTCTAAACCAGTGGTCCCCAAACGTTTTGACTCGAGGGCCACATTGGGTTCTAAAATTTGGCCGAGGGGCGGGGCCAGGAAAATATGGTGTGTTTGTGTGAACTACTGAATTACTATAAATTACAGGCAAGATTTGACCTGTAACTTGTAACAAAGCAACAAATGCAAGGCTCAATGTACTAATTGTTTTCCAAATGCATTAAATAATAATTAATTATCTACTGTCTTCTACTGTCCACAAGATTCTTCTACTGTCCACAAGATTCTTCTATTGTCCACAGGAGTCTTCAACTGTCCACAAGATTCTTCTACTGTCCACAAGATTCTTCTACTGTCCACAAGATTCTTCTACTGTCCACAAGATTCTTCTACTGTCCACAAGAGTCTTCTACTGTCCACAAGATTCTTCTACTGTCCACAAGATTCTTCTACTGTCCACAAGAGTCTTCCACTGTCCACAAGAGTCTTCAACTGTCCACAAGAGTCTTCTACTGTCCACAAGAGTCTTCCACTGTCCACAAGAATCTTCTACTGTCCACAAGAGTCTTCTACTGTCCACAAGAGTTTTCCACTGTCCACAAGAATCTTCTACTGTCCACAAGAGTTTTCTACTGTCCACAAGAGTTTTCCACTGTCCACAAGAATCTTCTACTGTCCACAAGAGTCTTCTACTGTCCACAAGAGTTTTCCACTGTCCACAAGAATCTTCTACTGTCCACAAGAGTCTTCTACTGTCCACAAGAGTTTTCCACTGTCCACAAGAATCTTCTACTGTCCACAAGAGTCTTCTACTGTCCACAAGAGTCTTCCACTGTCCACAAGTGTCTTCTACTGTCCACAAGAGTCTTCTTCAGTGTCAAACACTTGCGCTTCCTGCTTGATTGGCCCCGGTGGCCGTTTGTGGTGAATTTTATTTTCTGCGCGCCATAGATTTTCTTGTGCGCGCACCAAGTGTGAGCAGTGCACTATGTGCAGTGCACTATGTGCGAGCAGTGCACTATGTGCGAGCAGTGCGCAGCTGCGCAGGCGCAGCTTAGAGGGAACAGTGCCATCTCTTGGGGAAATGTGGGCATTACAGGCGAAAGGTAAAATGAACGGCCAGCCACAGTATCGTGAGTTTGAATCACGACTCCGACATTTGCTGCATGTCCTCCTTTCTCTCTCATCATTCCCCTTCCTTTCTTTCTCATTCCATCTACTGTCTAATAAAGCCTAGGGAAAAAAACAAAACAATTTTTTTTTTTTTACATTTGTATTATAACTTGGACAAGCTTGGCGGGCCGGATTGAAAGGCCCAACGGGCCGGATGTGGCCAGTTTGGGGACCACTGCTCTGAAGGAACAGAGGAAACAACGGTGTCTTAGGAGAAAAGCAGATGATCGCAAGACCTCAACAGATCTCTCACCCAAGATTCAGGAGCCTCCTGCAACAAAAGCTCCACCAACGCCTGAGCCAGAGGAGGCGACTGGGAATAAACGAGGGATAGAAAACAGGCCCAACAAAGATGTCAGTGTACAGACATCTGACTTTACAAGTGAGCCCAAAACTCCAACAAGTTTCCCCAACTGGAAGGAAAAACAAAACTTTGCAAGCTAATCTCATACAACTGCACTCTGACGCCAATGACGAGGATCCTGTGCCAATGGAAGCAAATGCCTCTTCAACCTGCCCAACTGGAATCAGTCTGGTAATCAACAATCTACTTTGTGCAGCTCAAGTGGATCGAGGACTCATGACTTGCTCCTCCCATCCCCCCTCCTCGTTCGATATGCCCCATGATGAAGGCAAAGAAGATGAAATCTACTTTTGGGATGGTTAGCAGACAAGCCCCAGTAGAGGGAAGTACACATAAAGTGTTGTATTGAAAGAAGAAGAAACACTGTTGGCTCTGGCTAATACAACATTTTCCCAAACCCAAACAGCATAAAAAAACAAATATAAATTAAAATACATGAACATGAAGAGCACATTTTCGTCTGTGAACCATATTTGATTATTTTATCGATGTTGATATGCAGCTATATGCAGGTCAAAATGTTCTCTCCCATTCATATCAATTAGAAGGCTAAATTAAAAAGCCGTGGCTGCAGAGTCAAATGGCCCAGCAGTTTCAGGAACCGCGGCACTGCCATATAGCCTCATGGCTAACCCTAACCTTAACCCTAACCCTGACCCTAACCCTAACCCTAACCCTAACCCTGACCCTAACCCTAACCCTGACCCTAGCCCTAACCCTAACCCTGACCCTAACCCTAACCCTAACCCTAACCCTAACCCTAACCTTAACCCGGCGCAGTCAAATAACGCAGCAGTTTCAGGAGCCGCGGCACAAAATAACATGGCAGTTTCGGCTCTGTAGACACTCCCAAATTAAAATGGATTTGGATGTTTGAAGACAGCGCAGACATTATGAGATAAGATAAGATAAGATAAGATATTCCTTTATTGTCCCACATGGGGAAATTTCATTGGTGCAACGCAGGTAGATACAGAGGTAGATCCAGAAGAACAGATCACTTATAGGAAGTCTGAAAAACACTTTCAGTAGAAGATCTCCTATAAATAAATAAAAACTCCCATAGACAAATAAATACATAAATACATAAATACCATTGCATGTGATCACGACAGTAATTGCACATGAATATGTGTCACGACAGCACATAGATTGCACATGAATTTCACAGTAATTGCACATATGACAGAATTGCACATGGTTAGGTCAGTATTGTGAGTGTTCAGGACTAACAGTGTTTGTTATAAAGTGTGACAGCAGCAGAAGGAAAGACCTACGGAACCTTTCCTTCACACAGCGAGGGTGGATCAGTCTCTCACTGAAGCTGCTCTCCAGAGCGGACAGAGTGTCCTGCAGGGGACAGAGTGTCCTGCAGGGGGCGACACTCATGGTCAAGCATAGATGTGAATCTAGCTAGGACCCTCCTGTCCCCCACCTCCTGCACCGAGTCCAGAGCACAGCCCAGGACGGAGCTGGACTTCTTGATGACTCTGTCCAGCCTCTTCCTCTCTCTCTCTGTGATGCTGCTGCTCCAGCAGGCCACACCGTACAGGAGGGCTGATGCCACCACAGAGTCGTAGAAGGTCTTCAGGAGTGGCCCTGTCACTCCAAAAGACCTGAGTCTCCTCAGGAGGTAGAGCCGACTCTGGCTCTTCCTGTACAGTGCGTCTGTGTTATGAGTCCAGTCCAGTTTGTGGTTCAGATGAACACCAGGTACTTGTATGAGTAACTCTCTCAATGTCCCGTCCCTGGATGTTCACTGGTGAGGGGGCAGTGGGGTGGCGTCTGCGGAAATCCACCACCATCTCCTTGGTCTTCCCCGCGTTGATGAGGAGGTGGTTCCGCTGACACCAGTCCACAAAGTCCTGCTCCAGTCCTCTGTACTCCTCGTCATCATCGTCCGTGATGAGTCCGATGATGGCGTCGTCAGAGAACTTCTGCAGGACACAGCTGTCCGTGTCGTGTCTGAGGTCTGCAGTGTAAAGGGTGAAGAGAAAGGGCGCGAGGACAGTGCCCTGGGGCGCCCCCACACTGCAGGTCCGAGTGTCAGACACACAGTTCCGGGCTCTCACAAACTGGGGTCGGTCTGTGAGGTAGTCCAGGATCCACTCTGCCAGGTCATACTCCACACCAGCCATCTCCAGCTTGTCCCTCAGGAGCAGCGGCTGGATGGTGTATCAATCAGCTGCCAGGCTTTTCCAGGTGAGAGAGAGAGCGGTGCAGCAGGGAGATGACGGCGTCCTCCACTCTGATGCCAGACCGATATGCAAACTGCAGCGGGTCCATGGCTGAGCTCACGGTGGAGCGGAGGTGGTCCAGGACTAGCCGCTCCAGTGTCTTCATCAGGACGTGAGAGCCACTGGCCTGAAGCTGTTGAGGTCTTTGGGGCGCGGTGTCTTAGGCACAGGTACCAGACAGGAGGTCTTCCAGACCTGTGGTACCACCCTCAGCTTCAGGCTCATGTTGAAGACATGCTCCATAACTCCACACAGTTCATCTGCAGGACTTAAGGAGCCTGGGGCTGATGCCGTCAGGTCCTGCTGCCTTCCTCACTTTAATCCTCTTCAGCTCACTCCTCACCTGTGCTGCTGTAACAGTCAGTGGTTGGCAGGGGGACCGTGTGCTGGGGGGATGGGTGAGTCCAGGCGAAGTGGGGAGCTGATGGTCCGGGGCAGATAAGCGAAGAGGAACAGATGCAGGGCATTATCCAGCTGTGGAAGAGGGAGCATGCAGCTGTGCAGGGGGAGGGGCGGGTGACCGATCAAACCTCAAGAAGTGAGCATTTAAATCATTCACCCTCTGTAGATCCCCCTCTGTCTGGGCAGGGGGGATTTTGAAGCCCGAGATGGTTTTCAGGCTCCTCCACACTCCCTGAATGTTCTTTTGCTGCAGCTGCTCCTCCGTCCTCCTCTTGTAGCCGGCCTCAGCCTGCCTGATCTTCCTCCTCAGCTCCTTCTGCACAGTCCTCAGCTCCTCCTTGTTCCCTGACCTGAAGGCTCTCTTCTTCTCCTTCAGCAGAGACTTCAGTTCACGGTTAATCCATGGCTTGTTGTTTGGAAAACACAGTTTTTTGGTGCATTATTGGCTAGAATAACGATTGATTTACTTATAATTTTTGCTTTTATTTACATTTTTTGTGTTACTCATGTGTGGTCAAGCTTTTTCGGCCACCAAAACAACCCTGGATTTTCTAGTTTGTTGTTTGGAGGCGCTAACTCTCCTGTTGAAAATGCATTGGAGCTAACAGATGGAACAGTACCAGCCATTAGAACGTAGGTGTTCTGTTTTCAAACACTGGTTCTAGAATGTGATGAATCCCAGAAGATCTTTCTATTTATTACATTGGACTTTGCCATTGAATAACTTCAATGTACCGCCTATGGTCAACAGAATGTTGTGATGTCATCTGAAAAACAGCAATACAGTAAACAGCATTTTCCACTTATGCAACTCCAACAAGTGAAATTAAAATTACGCCCCCCAATCAGAGTCACAAGTTTCCACGCATTTTGGAAATCAATTCCTGACCCTTCTCCACAATCCATCCTTCCATCCTACTTTTTTCTCCTTGTTTCCCCTTCCTCTCTCACTTCTGTCTCTGACCTGTTTCCTGCAGTCAGCTGAAGGGGAGATGTGGATGAACACGAGGGCCCATGTGCAGGAAGACGCTTTTGTTGGTGAATGACGAGCAGAAATAGTCTGGATGAATGGGACGAGTGTGGACATCTTGGAGATACAAAAGAAAGCTCTTGGACAAGTTCGTTGAGAATAGATTTGCGGATGTAAATAAGATACAAGCTGAGAAACAGCAATAGCAAATGGTACTTGACAGCGTTTTCGGTTTCGAAATTTGTGTAAAATAAGGAAAAGTGTCTAGTGAATGTATATTAACTTATTCTTCTTCTTTGGTGTTTTATGGCGGTTGGTATCCAAGTGTCACATTTCCGCCACCTACTGTAGTTGTACGTCTTATGTAGTTGTACGTCTTCTGTAGTTGTACGTCTTCTGTAGTTGTACGTCTTATGTAGTTGTACGTCTTATGTAGTTGTACGTCTTATGTAGTTGTACGTCTTCTGTAGATGTACTTCTTCTACCAACCAAAAAACCAAATTAGTAATCTGGGGGTAATAATGGACTCAGACTTGAACTTTAATAGTCACGTCAAATCAATAACATCAGCAGCTTTTTACCATCTAAAAAACATTGCCAAAATCAAAAATATAGTGTCAAAACCAGATTTAGAGAGACTTATCCATGCGTTTGTCTCCAGTAGATTAGACTACTGTAACGGCCTGCTCACTGGTCTCTCCAAACGAGCTGTAAAACAGCTGCAGTTCATCCAGAACGCTGCTGCTCGGGTCCTGACTAGAACCAGGAAGTACCATCACATTAGTCCTGTTCTCAGGTCTCTGCACTGCCCCCTGTGGCTCAGAGAAGAGACTTTAAAGCAGCTCTGCTTGTGTACAAGTCTCTCCATGGCCTAGCACCAAAGTACATCTCAGACATGTTAGTGCCATATGAACCATCTCAGACTCTGAGGACCTCAGGGACCGGCCTCCTGCTGGTGCCCAGAGTCAGGACTAAACATGGACCGGCCTCCTGCTGGTGCCAGAGTCAGGACTAAACATGGACCGGCCTCCTGCTGGTGCCAGAGTCAGGACTAAACATGGACCGGCCTCCTGCTGGTGCCAGAGTCAGGACAAAACATGGACCGGCCTCCTGCTGGTGCCAGAGTCAGGACTAAACATGGACCGGCCTCCTGCTGGTGCCAGAGTCAGGACTAAACATGGACCGGCCTCCTGCTGGTGCCAGAGTCAGGACTAAACATGGACCGGCCTCCTGCTGGTGCCAGAGTCAGGACTAAACATGGACCGGCCTCCTGCTGGTGCCAGAGTCAGGACTAAACATGGACCGGCCTCCTGCTGGTGCCAGAGTCAGGACTAAACATGGACCGGCCTCCTGCTGGTGCCAGAGTCAGGACTAAACATGGACCGGCCTCCTGCTGGTGCCCAGAGTCAGGACTAAACATGGACCGGCCTCCTGCTGGTGCCAGAGTCAGGACTAAACATGGACCGGCCTCCTGCTGGTGCCCAGAGTCAGGACTAAACATGGACCGGCCTCCTGCTGGTGCCCAGAGTCAGGACTAAACATGGACCGGCCTCCTGCTGGTGCCAGAGTCAGGACTAAACATGGACCGGCCTCCTGCTGGTGCCAGAGTCAGGACTAAACATGGAGCGGCCTCCTGCTGGTGCCAGAGTGAGGACTAAACATGGACCGGCCTCCTGCTGGTGCCAGAGTCAGGACTAAACATGGACCGGCCTCCTGCTGGTGCCAGAGTCAGGACTAAACATGGAGCGGCCTCCTGCTGGTGCCAGAGTGAGGACTAAACATGGACCGGCCTCCTGCTGGTGCCAGAGTCAGGACTAAACATGGACCGGCCTCCTGCTGGTGCCAGAGTCAGGACTAAACATGGACCGGCCTCCTGCTGGTGCCAGAGTCAGGACTAAACATGGACCGGCCTCCTGCTGGTGCCAGAGTCAGGACTAAACATGGACCGGCCTCCTGCTGGTGCCAGAGTCAGGACTAAACATGGAGCGGCCTCCTGCTGGTGCCAGAGTCAGGACTAAACATGGAGCGGCCTCCTGCTGGTGCCAGAGTCAGGACTAAACATGGTGAATCTGTGTTTCAGTTTTATGCAGCTAAAATCTGGAACAGTCTTCCTGAAGATGTGAGACAGGTTCTACTCTGACAATGTTCAAATCTAAGCTATAAACAGTTTTGTTTAGCTGCGCATGTGACTGAAAGGATTTTTTCTTTGCACTCTTCTCTTTTGTTTGTGATTTTATTAGTTTAGAAAATCAGTTGGATTGATAATTTTTAATTTAGTTAATTTTATTGTAGTTCTGTTTCTGTAATTTCTTTGTGATTTGAATGCATTTTTCCTGCTGTGAAGCACTTTGAATTGCCTTGTGTATGAAATGTGCTCTACAAATAAACTTGCCTTGCCTTCTGTAGTTTTACTTCTTCTGTAGTAGTACGTCTTCTGTAGTGGTTCGTCTTCTGTAGTTGTACGTCTTCTGTAGTGGTTCGTCTTCTGTAGTGGTTCGTCTTCTGTAGTGGTAGACTGTCTGCAGTGCTGACTTCTTTAGTTTTTGATAGCGGTTGGTATCCAAGTGTCACATTATCACCAGACTTTATTCTTTAGACTTTGAGACCCGATACCCCTGCTCCCCCTAATGTGTATTAACAAATAAACCTTATAAATAAATAATAATAAAAACAACAACAACCTTATTTCAAAGCGTTACGGGTGTTTTTTTACTATTGATACTTGTTCTAAAGAGTATCTAGTTTAGTTGTAGTTACCAGGTTTAATATCAATCAATATCTGTGTTTCCTTTGACAACCCTAATGGAGGAGGAGTCTAATGTCATACTGTGGAACACTCCAGGCAAAGCAATGACAAAAAACTGTTTAGAAATTTGCATGCATTTCTGACCCCAATTTCAATGTAATACCTTATTTGTGGTATTTGTAAAACTTTATTGGCAAAATCAATTAAAATTCCAATGACTCTGAATTATTTCCACTTTTCATACCGATAATACACACTGGAACTCAAACAAACAAACTTTTTGTGCTTGACAGAATCGCTGTATCTACCCTCCTCGAAGCGGTGAACGCCAAACACGACGCCTTCGCATTTCGTCTCGCTTTTCTCTGTAGAATTTATAGTCGTACTCGCAATTTGCACACTCTGAATCCTCCAAAATGGGACATAATCGAGCCATGAAACCTTGTGTCTGGATGATAAGAAAGGCAATTTTAGTGGACTCAATTGAATCCAATAAAGTGCACTTTGACTCAGGAAAGAGCTCTTGATGAGTGATTGGCTGATAGTGGCGTTGTCCTGGCCTGACCGGACCCTCTGCTGTTTAAGTGGGTCTGAAGTCGCACCACATCTCACATCTTTCACTGACATCAATCAGACAGAGCAAACGCAATCAGAGGATCCGTGTTATGGAATGGAGACATGAAGATTCCACAACAACCAATTAGAACATGCTGATACTACTACTACTGCCACTACTATTACTACTACGACAAGTATAGCAGCGTTTATGGCACATTAATGGTATTGTATTTCACAACAATGCTACAACCGTGCTATCATAATTATTGTTGCTTTCATTGGGTTTAGTTGTTCATATTCAATGCTATGCTGTGCTTAAGTTATTGAATATTATATTAAACTGACCTAATCACCGTGTTGAGGAGTTATTGAACATGTTTTATACCAATATCGTGCAACAAAATGTTGGCTCATAATCGTCCAGAGTTTTTAAACGGCTGGACATATTGCTGCAGAATTATAGCAGACAACAATTTAGTGTGACAATAAAATGTTGCTGTTGGCACAAATACAATGTTCATGTTGCACCTACAATAAATTTAAAACTATGGTGTCCGACATTATTCTTGTAAATGTTGTTTATTCCCCCAGAGTATTTTGTACAAGCAGAACTTAGTGTCAAAATCAGATCAATAATAGTCCGATTAGGTTCATTAGGTCTCCATGTTTTAAATATGTTTAGGACCTGTATGTTTGTGTCATGTTTTGGCTGCACTCTGCAGCCGTCACATGTCAAGTAACAACCTAAACATAACTTAGCTAACAAACATATTTGAAACAGTTGCTGAGAAAGAAGCCATTGTGAGTGTCTGTGTAATGCATGGCCATATCCTGAACAGTCGCCATGACGAAGCATCAACATTCCACAACAACAACATCAAGACATAGGATTAATCACAAATTTGACAACGAATTGAGAAAATAACTTAAATTCCAAACTGAATGTCTCCAGGTTTTTTAGAGTATAATTTCGCTGACTCCTTGTTCCCGGTCACAACCAATCCAAACACAGGAACAATTTGGCCAAAACTCGATCCCATTGGTACCGGCTGCAGGTTTACACTGTAAAATGACGCAGTGTCTTGATTTTTCATGACTACCCATTCATCTACTTTAGTGCACAAGCCAATTCATCTAAAACAATGCTAGCTTGGCCGGCATTATCGATCGCTCAGGCCGGGCCCATACTTCACCCACTTTGTTCACATTTCATTGCCCGGCTGCTGTAATAAAGGCCGTCCTCTGACCTTTCCTGGAAATACCAAGACGCCGTTTGGATAGGCCGCTCCATGTTCTAATGAACTCACAACCAAACGTAGTTACATCCATAAAAAAACAGCCGGCATCTGAGGGAGCCGGTGCCATGGCAACCAGACAGCAGAGTTTGGGAGGAGATGAATAGGCTCCAAAGGGGAATGACGAGGGCTTTTAATATGAGCGACGGCTGTGTTTTAGAACCGTGCAACGATGGATCATGTGTTTGAGAGTTTATGTATGGCTCTTCGGCTGTATGCCCCTCCCCCAAACCCAAGGGGGCGACGGTGAATCTGCGCTCCAGCTCTTCAAAGGCTCACGTGCACCTTCCATCAGCGCTACAGCCGTTTGACCTCTGACTCCTTCTTCCCTCAACCAGTTCAGTAAACATTCATCATTTGAGCGATAAGTCAAACCACACCTGTCTTCAATGTGTTGCATAATCCTGTTTTTTTATTGTATAAGTTTATTTATTGTAAGTTTTGCATTTGAGGTGATGAAATTGTATGAAATTGTACCATTCACTTTATGGCGTGCTAATTCTGGATGCTAATCAAGACAACTAATAGGCTTTTTGTTTTCTACTCGTTAAATCGCTGTTTGTCGACAGAATATCCTTGAATATGCATAACTTACCAAGTTTTGTAGCTAAGACGTTTTGTTTTCACATTGGGTGTTACGGTCCAGCTCTGCGAGGGATGACGGACGTAACAAAACCATTTTACACCACCAGGTGTAAAATGATTGAATCAAGTTGTAATTGAATTAAACATGAATTTTAGTTTAACAATCATCTATAATATTTACACAGTGTGGATACTGGGGGATTGATCACGGGTCTTTGATATCTATGCCGTGTGTAGAGTTGTCAAAAGTATCAAAAATCAGATACTAATTGATACTCAAACTTGTATAGAATCTAGATGCTCATTTGAGTATCAGTATTAATACACACAAAAAAAAAAACTTTTATCAGACCATAATGTTTATTTAGTGTTAAAAACGTCAGTCTAAAACCTTGACCTAAAAAAGATAATTTTCTACTATTACTTGTCGTGTGTCAAGACAATCTGACTGGAGAGTCAGACAGTGATTTGAACTTCTGAGTTTGGGAGACAAATGCGACCGTCCTTATTTGTAATTTGGTCACGAACAATAATCATGGAAGTGGAAACCGAACAAGCCCCCAATGTGTTACAAACCAGCTCGGCAAGAGAAAAGGGAAAGCAACACAACCACAACTTTTAGTAATACGTAACTGAGGATAAGTAAGATTATGGTTTACATAAATGAACAGCAAGAGCAAGAGTAACTTCAAAACTCAAATGCCCAAAGGCCAAAGCCAATAACACAATGAGAACCTCTAATGTCTCATATTGTTCATCATCATTCTGATCCTTCCAGAACAATACACTGAACTTACAAAAGTGTTGTTTTGTTCTGTTCTGTCTCCACCAGAGGGCGCTGGCACAAGTCCACACACTGCTCATCAGAGTTGGGATACTGTTTGTACCACAGTGAAATGTGCTGTTGTCTTTACATGAGTGGTTGTGATTGGTTTACTCCATTTCCTCTGGCTAAGACGCTAGAAATTACGAGTAAAGATTTCAATGCAAAGCTATGTGCGGTTGTGCTGTTCTACAATTCTACGCTAAGCTGTCGATTAGGGCTGCAGCGATTAACCGGAATAATGTTGAGTTGAGGATAACATTAATTGTAATTGTAAAGATTTTGATCATTGTAAATGTTATTTGCGGTATACACACTCCACAACACATGCCAAAAGATAATAAGGCATATACAGAAAGCATTTATACGTATTTAGTAATCACTCACAAACAAACTAATGTTTAATAATCATTTACTAGATTAGGGTTAAGGTTAGGATTAGTTAATGTTAATGATTAGTTTTTTTATGTTTAAGATCAGTAAACATATATACATCCTTGTAGTTATGCCCTTAAGTTAATGACCAGTTCATGTTTTCTTCATGATTAGTAAATGAGTGTTAAATATTTGTAAATGATTAATTCATGACTAACAAACATTTACAAATGCGTATTCCTTATTGTAGTGTTACCACAGTAGCTTTATTAAAAGTAAATGTCATGTAACCCATAAATGCTATATTCAGAGCACGTGAGCCCTAAGGCTTCAGACATGATCCTTTACAAATACAACCCTAGAGTCTGGCTCCTGCATTCACCTGTGGAGGTGCACTGCCGGCAGGGGGCGCTACACAGACATAACAAACTGTTATGCACTTAATACAACTGCACAAGTGCACCAGATACATGTATCCACAGGTATTACACATAATGTAAAACATCCAACAGTTCATTTATTCTGGGCTCCTTGAGCGCGGAGTGTTCTCTTTAGTTTTTGCCCCTAAATATGCCCACGTCACACTCCATTTGCATTTGGACATTGTCCAGATTGAAACACAACATCTTTAGCATGCGGTCGCGCTCTGTGCGGTCATAACACGTGGCATAGATGGACCAGTTCTTTCTGCTGCTGTTAAGTGGAGGTGTTTCCAGACACTGTCCTCAGACCTGTCCAGAACACGTGGAGTCGGAAAAGATACCCAGAGTACACCTGTACAACACATTCGTGGTAGTATCAATATTTCATTCATGAGATGTATATCCCAAAAATGTTTATCGATTCTCCCCTCCCTAATGTGAAGATATAATAAGAATAATAATATTAACATTATAGTCATCTGGACAATGTTTTTGAAAATAAGAATACCAGAAGACATTTTGAAGGCATATAATTACATAATGACGTTGATCAGCTCTTACTTATATAATAGGCCGATTTTACTGTACCATATTTTTAACAAGAAGTCTAAAACAAAGAAGCAACAAAAAACACGCTCATAAAACACTGTATTATTACCAGGTTGATGCAAAAAAACATCTTTCCTTGTGCTTAAAAGCTTCATAAAAACAGCCCAATCAACCGAGAGTTACTGATTTGCAGAGGACTGATGACGTGGATTTTAGTTGCAGTAACCATGGAAACAGCGGTGCATCTACAGTCCACAGACAGTCTAATGAAAGCAGACGATGGGTTTAAATCTGTAGCCTTCTTCTTACCTCCATTCACAGCCGATACGTCTCTTCCTCTTCCCTATCTCTGCTCAATTAACTATTAATAACATCTCACGCAATTTGTTTGGACTGTGATATTTTCTAGCTACTTTTGCATACCTTCGCTTTAGCATATTCCAGAAGTACACTGAAAATAATGCGTTTGAAAATGTACTTGGTTTGGAAAATGTTCTTGGTTTGGAAAATGTTATCTGTTTTCCAAGTGACAAAGTGACAAAGGGGCACATTTTGCATCGTGTCTCTGGACTAACAGTACATCAAATAAATCTCAAATAGAGTACTTTTCAGATCCAGTTTGGCGTCACAGGTAGAAAAAGGTGATTGAAACCTTGCTGACTGTCAGAAAGCCTGAGATGAGATGCAGTCCTGTCATTTGCATGTATATTGCTTTCCCAGGCGCTCTTTAAAGCAGCTCTGACATTGAGATAGGTTCAAGTCAGTCTCAGCACTTCTAACTAGAGACACAATGACCTTTCAGTAATACGAGCTGTGAAAACTTTAACTTGAGCGTCCTTGAAAATGACTTTTTTGTCTACGTTTTACAGGCGTGGCAAGGTCTGCTCTGTGGGCGCTGCGGTACTTTCATAATAACTTTATTTGTATCGACATGACAAACCCAGGGCCTGAACCAGGACCAAACTACTACCAGAACTATTATATTTGAACGTCATAATGTTTGTAATTTTAGCTTTAACTTTAGAACTTCAGCCTTCAGCCTAACATTGCCAGAAAAAATATATATTTAGTTTGGGCAGCTGCCTAAAGAATATGCATAATGCTTTTTTTGAACACTTAAGAGCAAAGAGGGCACTGCACTGTGATCACACTACTTTCTTACACAGTTTGTAGTAAGAACAGGTTTGTGGATGAGTTTGAAGTCCATTCAAACTGCACAATTTGGGGAAAATGATCTAACCCTAACCCATCATGGCCAGACATATCAGCACAGTTTATCAGGCATTGGCTTATCCAATCAGACATTGATTCATTGGTTAGTTGTATAAAAAAAATAATGCCCTTTTATTAATCCAAACTCCATCTTCTCTAAAGCTTCATTTTCTCCAAATTAGTTATAAATACTGAAACAAACAAGCACATTTTGATGGAAGGCATGCTCTATTCATCTTCGTGTTTTCCTTGTACGTTTACTGTAATTGGAAGGATCAAACAAGGACAAAAGCAAGTGTCGGACTGAAATCAATTCAGTAAAAAACTCTTGGTACATTTGTGCTTCTGATCTCCACATTTCTACGTCAAGGGGCCTGAACAAACAAAAACTATAAGTACACATAAAAACACATAAAAGACAAGGCCGTGGCTGGAGAGCCGCGGCGCGGTCAAATAACCGCGCAGTTTCAGGGACGGCGGCATTTCCCTTATAGCCTCATGGCTAACCCTAACCCTAACCCTAACCCTAACCTTAACCCTAACCCTAACCCTAACCTTAACCTTAACCCTAACCTTAACCTTAACCCTAACCTTAACCCTAACCTTAACCCTAACCTTAACCTTAACCTTAACCCTAACCCTAACCTTAACCCTAACCCTAACCTTAACCTTAACCCTAACCTTAACCTTAACCCTAACCCTAACCCTAACCCTAACCCTAACCTTAACCTTAACCTTAACCCTAACCTTAACCTTAACCCTAACCTTAACCCTAACCTTAACCCTAACCTTAACCTTAACCTTAACCTTAACCCTAACCCTAACCTTAACCCTAACCCTAACCTTAACCTTAACCCTAACCTTAACCCTAACCTTAACCCTAACCTTAACCTTAACCCTAACCCTAACCTTAACCCTAACCCTAACCCTAACCTTAACCTTAACCCTAACCCTAACCTTAACCTTAACCTTAACCCTAACCCTAACCTTAACCCTAACCTTAACCTTAACCCTAACCTTAACCTTAACCTTAACCCTAACCCTAACCCTAACCCTAACCTTAACCTTAACCCTAACCCTAATCTTACCCTTAACCTTAACCTTAACCCTAACCCTAACCTTAACCCTAACCCTAACCTTAACCCTAACCCTAACCTTAACCCTAACCTTAACCTTAACCTTAACCCTAACCTTAACCTTAACCCTAACCTTAACCTTAACCCTAACCTTAACCCTAATCTTAAACCTAACCCTAACCTTAACCCTAACCTTAACCCTAACCCTAATCTTAACCCTAATCTTAAACCTAACCCTAACCTTAACCCTAATCTTAACCCTAACCCTAACCTTAACCCTAACCCTAATCTTAACCCTAATCTTAACCCTAACCTTAACCCTAACCTTAACCCTAACCCTAACCCTAACCCTAACCCTAACCTTAACCCTATCCCTAACCTTAACCTTAACCTTAACCCTAACCCTAACCCTAACCTTAACCTTAACCTTAACCTTAACCCTAACCCTAACCTTAACCTTAACCTTAACCCTAACCCTAACCCTAACCTTAACCCTAACCTTAACCTTAACCTTAACCCTAACCTTAACCCTAATCTTAACCCTAACCCTAACCTTAACCCTAACCTTAACCCTAACCCTAATCTTAACCCTAATCTTAACCCTAACCCTAACCTTAACCCTAATCTTAACCCTAACCTTAACCCTAATCTTAACCCTAACCCTAACCTCAACCCTAACCCTAATCTTAACCCTAATCTTAACCCTAACCTTAACCCTAACCTTAACCTTAACCCTAACCCTAACCCTAACCTTAACCCTATTCTTAACCTTAACCCTAATCTTAACCCTAACCCTAACCTTAACCCTAACCCTAATCTTAACCCTAATCTTAACCCTAACCTTAACCCTAACCTTAACCTTAACCCTAACCCTAACCCTAACCTTAACCCTAACCCTAACCTTAACCTTAACCTTAACCCTAACCCTAACCTTAACCTTAACCCTAACCTTAACCTTAACCTTAACCCTAACCCTAACCCTAACCCTAACCTTAACCCTAACCTTAACCCTAACCTTAACCCTAACCCTAACCTTAACCCTAACCCTAACCCTAACCTTAACCTTAACCTTAACCCTAACCTTAACCTTAACCCTAACCTTAACCTTAACCTTAACCCTAACCCTAACCCTAACCTTTAACCTTAACCCTAACCTTAACCTTAACCCTAACCTTAACCTTAACCTTAACCCTAACCTTAACCTTAACCTTAACCCTAACCCTAACCCTAACCCTAACCTTAACCTTGACCTTGACCTTAACCTTAACCCTAACCCTAACCTTAACCTTAACCTTAACCTTAACCTTAACCTTAACCCTAACCTTAACCTTAACCTTGACCTTAACCTTAACCTTAACCCTAACCCTAACCTCAACCTTAACCTTAACCCTAACCTTAACTCTAATCTTAACCTTAACCTTAACCTTAACCTTAACCCTAACCCTAACCCTAACCTTAACCTTAACCTTAACCTTGACCTTAACCCTAACCTTAACCTTAACCTTAACCCTAACCTTAACCTTAACCCTAACCCTAACCCTAACCCTAACCTTAACCTTAACCCTAACCCTAACCCTAACCCTAACCTTAACCCTAATCTTAACCCTAACCCTAATCTTAACCCTAACCCTAACCTTAACCCTAACCCTAATCTTAACCCTAATCTTAACCCTAACCCTAACCTTAACCCTAATCTTAACCCTAACCCTAACCTTAACCCTAACCCTAATCTTAACCCTAATCTTAACCCTAACCCTAACCCTAACCCTAACCCTAACCCTAACCCTAACCCTAACCTTAACCTTAACCTTGATCTTAACCTTAACCCTAACCCTAACCTTAACCTTAACCTTAACCCTAACCTTAACCTTAACCTTAACCTTAACCTTAACCCTAACCTTAACCTTAACCTTAACCTTAACCCTAACCTTAACCCTAATCTTAACCTTAACCTTAACCCTAACCCTAACCCTAACCTTAACCTTAACCTTAACCTTGACCTTAACCTTAACCCTAACCTTAACCCTAACCCTAACCCTAACCCTAACCCTAACCTTAACCTTAACCCTAACCCTAACCCTAACCCTAACCTTAACCCTAATCTTAACCCTAACCCTAATCTTAACCCTAACCCTAACCTTAACCCTAACCCTAATCTTAACCCTAATCTTAACCCTAACCCTAATCTTAACCCTAACCCTAACCTTAACCCTAACCCTAATCTTAACCCTAATCTTAACCCCAACCCTAACCTTAACCCTAACCTTAACCTTAACCCTAACCCTAACCTTAACCTTAACCCTAACCCTAACCTTAACCCTAATCTTAACCCTAACCCTAACCCTAACCCTAACCTTAACCCTAACCCTAATCTTAACCCTAATCTTAACCCTAACCCTAACATTAACCCTAACCCTAATCTTAACCCTAATCTTAACCCTAACCCTAATCTTAACCCTAACCCTAACCTTAACCCTAACCCTAATCTTAACCCTAATCTTAACCCTAACCCTAATCTTAACCCTAACCCTAATCTTAACCCTAACCCTAATCTTAATTTAAGGTTAAACTGACCTGACCTGAACCAAGACAAGGAATAAGAAAAAAGTCAAATCAAACTACACATTGGTACAAACCAGTCCCTTCACATAAAACTACATCCACATGACCTTTCCCCGCTTAATAACCTTCACTTCAACTACATTTGAGATTTCCCATCCCCGAGATACTTTTTAATACGTCTATAAACAGGCATATCATTTTATTGTCAAGCATGCACTGTTTTGCAAGCAAGGAATCTGGAGTGTGTAATGCGTTCACAAAGTCCAATCGTTGGGGACGACAAAAGGTCACCATGGAGAATGTTACGCTTCTTCTTTCCCCAGCAGCCATGGCGAGCGCGCAAATGCCACATAATGTGTGCGGCTGCCCTCTTTTCCACTCATTCTCCTGCTGTTTCATCGCAGTGGGAGGGCAAAGAGGATTCTCCCACACTGGCTGGGAGGGGAATGTTACACTACTTACTGTACACGGCTAACTTTGCTCCAAGTCCAAATCAACATTATCACATAAAGAAGTTTAAGTTGTATTTGACTAGGCTAATGGGTTACTATTGATTGTCCAAATTGGAGTGGAACAGAATACGCATGATTATGGCATTAAAAATAATTTGGACTAGTCAAATTAACATTGGGCTTTAATTAATTATTATTTGAATATTTATATTTAACATTGAAGCTTGCCTGACCAGCCGTTCCCAACACGTTTTGGCAAACCACTTGTCAAAACTGTGTGTGGTTCTGGGGCTCGACCGCTGCGGTTCAATTTTGAGTTTAAAGCAGAGACAGAACCAATCACATAAACCCAGAAAAGTGACTCAAAAAACACTCTTAACCGGATATTACTTAGCCCATGTCAACAAGGCGTGTTCTGCGTAGAATAGAATACACCAAAATCCATTGGGTTTTGTGAAGTTGGACCGTGACAATAAATGTAGTCTTTTAGGCGTTAACCTTTAACAAAACCTGGACTAGATCAGGACTGAACCAGGACTGAACCAGGATTAGATCAGGACTGAACCAGGACTGAACCAGGACTAGATCAGGACTGAACCAGGACTGAACCAGGACTAGATCAGGACTGAACCAGGACTAGATCAGGACTGAACCAGGACTGAACCAGGACTAGATCAGGACTGAACCAGGACTAGATCAGGACTGAACCAGGACTGAACCAGGACTAGATCAGGACTGAACCAGGACTGAACCTGGACTAGATCAGGACTGAACCAGGACTGAACCAGGACTAGATCAGGACTGAACCAGGACTTAACCAGGACTAGATCAGGACTGAACCAGGACTGAACCAGGACTAGATCAGGACTGAACCAGGACTGAACCAGGACTAGATCAGGACTGAACCAGGACTGAACCAGGACTAGATCAGGACTGAACCAGGACTGAACCAGGACTAGATCAGGACTGAACCAGGACTGAACCAGGACTAGATCAGGACTGAACCAGGACTGAACCAGGACTAGATCAGGACTGAACCAGGACTGAACCTGGACTAGATCAGGACTGAACCAGGACTGAACCAGGACTAGATCAGGACTGAACCAGGACTAGATCAGGACTGAACCAGGACTGAACCAGGACTAGATCAGGACTGAACCAGGACTGAACCTGGACTAGATCAGGACTGAACCAGGACTGAACCTGGACTAGATCAGGACTGAACCAGGACTGAACCTGGACTAGATCAGGACTGAACCAGGACTGAACCAGGACTAGATCAGGACTGAACCAGGACTGAACCAGGACTAGATCAGGACTGAACCAGGACTGAACCTGGACTAGATCAGGACTGAACCAGGACTGAACCAGGACTAGATCAGGACTGAACCAGGACTGAACCAGGACTAGATCAGGACTGAACCAGGACTGAACCAGGACTAGATCAGGACTGAACCAGGACTGAACCTGGACTAGATCAGGACTGAACCAGGACTGAACCTGGACTAGATCAGGACTGAACCAGGACTGAACCAGGACTAGATCAGGACTGAACCAGGACTGAACCAGGACTAGATCAGGACTGAACCAGGACTGAACCTGGACTAGATCAGGACTGAACCAGGATTAGATCAGGACTGAACCAGGACTGAACCTGGACTAGATCAGGACTGAACCAGGACTGAACCAGGACTAGATCAGGACTGAACCAGGACTGAACCAGGACTAGATCAGGACTGAACCAGGACTGAACCAGGACTAGATCAGGACTGA